>NC_134485.1:323855437-324155437 GCF_040206685.1 Ascaphus truei | reverse complement strand
CTGTGAGTAGGCAGAGTCTAGAGCCAAGATACAGGCTGATAATCATCCAGTGTTGCACTACACCTGCACTTAAATTGTGTTGCTGTCTTTTTTTCCCCCCTATATGTTCCCTCTGGATTGTGTGAATATACTACAGCAGCGTTCCTCACATACAGCGCCTCCCAATGTATACAAATAATCATTAGGCTCGGCGCTTGTTCCGTTTTTTCCGGCATGACGCACTCAGCAGCAAAGTATCCGGCTGTCACTAAGCAACAGTTTTAGCGTGCGCAACTCCTTGTCAGATGCCATTTGTCAGTGAAACAGTCAGTTTACAGCTCTGCATCTCTGTTTTCAAAAGGTACAATACAGCCCCGCTTTACGGCGGTGGCCTGGAACCCGACGTATGAGCGAGGCCCTGCTGTATGTATTTATAACCATGTACTTGTCTTTATTACTCTGTGCAAAGGACATACTGTACTTGAAAACGAGATGTAACTCAATGTATTACTTCCTGGTAAAACATTTTATAAATAAAGACGTAGGGGGGTATCAAAAAGGACAACCTAACGAACATGTGATATTCAGAAGTTTTTTTGCAAGCATTTTCTCTACTTCTCCAGCTTTTCAAGATTTCAGTTGTAATGCAATCTTCCCCGGGAGCCTACCCATTTTTCATAGATTGTATTACTTTTGCCACTTCTTCTGGAAGGATGCATTGTACATAGTTAGTGGTCTCTTCTTGCTCTTCCTCTCCTGGATTGTCTTGTGTTATTTAATTTTGTTGGGGGTCTTGTATGATCCAATAAAGTCTTTATATTTGATATGCGAGCCCCCTCTGGCTCCTTTCGTTCACCATCTGGTAGTGCTCTGCTTTTTTTGTACCCGCTTTCGTGCTGCTGTTATATACTCCTATAATATATATTATCTTTAACTGTGCATGCGATGCCTTGTATATAATATACTGTAGGAGTGTCACTCCTGATGAAGCCGTTACCTTGATTAGGCGGAACGCATAGAGTGGGAGGACCCCGTTACTACCACAGCTTTGTCTGAAACTGCCTTTAAACATCTTGCATCCTGTGTGTGAGTAGGCAGAGTCTAGAGCCAAGATACAGGCTGGTAATCATCCAGTGTTGCACTACACCTGCACTTAAATTGTTTGTGTTGCTGTCTTTTTTTTCCCTATCGGTGTTCTCGTAAAATTTCATACAGAAGTCCTCAACTCTAATTGATAAGTGCCGTCTTTTATTATTGAGTCATCGTCATGCGACTGCAATGATTTTCTTCTTCTCAATCCTAAATTGCTCCCTCGTCTTCTTTAAGCTTTTGTGATCTTTGATGTTCAATACTATCACAGTTACTTATTTATAAAATATTTTACCAGGAAGTAATACATTGAGAGTTACCTCTCGTTTTCAAGTATGTCCTGGGCACAGAGTTAAGACAAATAATACATGGTTACAAGTACAGTTACATAAATGAACAGGGTATACATTATATACAAGACATTGCATGCACAGTTAAAGAAAATATATATTATGGGCGAATGAAACAGTTACAGACCAGATTAAAATGTGAGACAGCCTTAGATTTGAAAGAACTTAAACTGGTGGTGGATGTGAGAGTCTCTGGTAGGTTGTTCCAGTTTTGGGGTGCACAGTAAGAAAAGGAGGAGCGGCCGGATACTTTGTTGAGCCTTGGGACCATGAACAGTCTTTTGGAGTCTGATCTCAGGTGATAAGTGCTGCATGTGGTAGGGATGAGGAGCTTGTTACAGTCTCATATCTTGAGTTATACGTTTGCAGATCGTCTTGCACAGGTCTGCCTATTCAGACACATATTTAGAAGACTAACCATGGGCCTAAAAATTCACCATTAGTAGTAATAGGAAATGCACAGACCACAGGTTAGCACTGCCTGAAAATAATTTTAAAAGGCTTTGAAGGCCCCCAGAAAGTTCTTCAGGGGAAAACTGGTGGTCTATGGACCACAGTTTAAGAACACTGGCTAGACCTTTTATGATTTTCAAGAGTCTTTGCATCTCAACTTTACAGACAGGTGGTGGCTTAACTTTTCTATATAAGCTACTGCCTGAATAAATAAATTAAAACGTTTAATTAACTGATGTGGTGTTAAAAAAAAAAAAAAGGCAGTAAAATGCAACTATGTGGTTGTCTTGAGTGATCCACACACGGCTCCAACAATTGAATCTGCCCTACGCATTTCAGAATTGTCTCAATTCCTTCATCCACCACTAGAGGGGTGTAATTACACATCTGATGAAGGAATTGAGACGGTTCCAAAACACGTAGAGTTACACATACTCACCCCCAAACCTGAGTGTTCATCGATGACATCCTCCCGATTTGGACCTCTGGTGAACAGGTCTACCAGTTCCATGAGAACTTCAATACATTCCACCTGACCAACAACCTCAAACTCATCCATTCCCCGGACTAAGTATATTTCCTAGACACCACCATTACTATAAAGAATAACCAACTACAGACTTCTGTATACCTCAAACCTATAGAGTGAAGACAGCTATTTGAGGGACAACAGCTTCCACCCAACACACACGAAGAATGCAACCATCTACAGTCAAGCCATACGATACAACCGGATATGCTCCGATACAGCAGACAGAGGGCCAGCGGATTACAGCCTTGAGATCGGATTTCATAAACAATGGATATAACCCTAGAATTGTAGCACCGCAAATCCAACAGAATACCAAGAAGTGATCTCCTTGAATACAGACAGAAAGAGACAGGCGACAGGGTACCTTTGGTGGGCATATATAACCCACACCTAGAAGCCCAACGCAAGATAGCCAGGGACCTACAATACATTCTCCTGGCAGATACAAGACTGCAACAGGTCATCCCTGAAACACCCTTATTATCATACACAAAACCTCATAATCAAGAAAATTATGGTGAGGAGTCAAGTATTCAACAGTACAACTGAATGTGGGAAGAGACCATGCCAGGACGCAAGATGTAAAACCTGTGCAATGCTCCACACAGTGGGCACAATACAAATACCACACAGGAATCTGGAGTACAAAATCAAAGGAAGGTTCACCTGTTCCTCCAGCATTGTCGTATACCTCATGTGCATGAAATGCCCAGGGGGCTGCTACTACATAGGTGAGACGGGACAGGAGCTAAACAAGAGAATGAATCTGCATCGCCACAGAATCACACGTGGAACAAGAGACAGTCCTGTCGGCAAACATTTCTCTGACCATAAGATGAACGATCTGAAGGTGGCCATACTCAAAGGTAATCTTAGAACACCGAAAGAGACGGTTGCAGGAATACAAATTTATGCAACTGTTCGGGATACTTAGCGGTGGCCTAAGCCGAGACTGCAGTTTCATGAGTCACTACTGACAAGAGAACTCTCTTCCCATGAGTGCTAACGGCCAGATCTATACATACTGCGCTACATGAATACACACACAGCTATCTATTACACATACATATAATCTATGTAATTCCATCCCCATATACCAATAGGGACCACATGGTATCCACACACACCTAGTATTGCAACACCCTCTCACATTTCTACACCTACCCACACCATTGAAATACACTCCCACTCCACACCTTTTGTAAAGCGCTGTATACACTGTGGGTGCTTTATAAATGTATATATACATACACACACTTACATCACTAACATTCAGGGACCATTTAACACCTCCAGTCATAAATCGCATACAGCACAGGGGGGAGGGATAGGTTTCAGTCACATACCATTCCAAGATGCACTGTTTTTAAGTTATACCTTTTTCTGCTTTATCCATTGTAACACTGACGGAAGAAGAGATCAGTGTACCTCGAAAGCTCACACAAATAAAAGCTTTTCGTTAGCCACAGAATGGTATAGTCTATTCGTTTTTGAATATATATATCTCCAGGATATTAGGCAGCTTTCTGTCCGATTTAGGTCAGAAAGTGCAGGAGTAGTGCAAAATGATCCATTCCACAGCTTCACATTTACTCAGGCTGGGTGGATGGAAAATCCAGGCCACAGTTTACAATGCATGAGAAATACTGTCCTGCGCTTCGGCTGTCTGTAAGGCACCTATGGTGTCAATCCGTCAAGTAGCTGATAAGGAGGGAGCTGTATATGGCCACTGAGTTACCCGGAGTAGGGGGGAATATAAATAAATAAATCCTTACCTATTCATTCTCTCCGGTCTGGGACCTGCTCTCCTCCACAGCATGTGCGTGCAGCCTTCAGTGGTAATCAGGAAGTGACAGGCAGGAATCCGGCGCCACTGCGCATGACAGACTGTAGAAACTCCCGGATGATCTTCAATAAACTTTATTGCACAATACACATAGGGCTACACCACGATCTCCCCCTCTACGCGTTTCACCCTCTCAGATAGGGCTTCGTCTCGGAGACTCCGAGACGAAGCCCTATCTGAGAGGGTGAAACGCGTAGAGGGGGAGATCGTGGTGTAGCCCTATGTGTATTGTGCAATAAAGTTTATTGAAGATCATCCGGGAGTTTCTACAGTCTGTCATGCGCAGTGGCGCCGGATTCCTGCCTTTCACTCACAGTTTACAATGGGTCAAGTTGTCCCTCACCTGCTCTCTTAATTAAGGAACAGGTATTTATGGCAGCTAGGTTTGCTGCTCCACTCTTTCTCCTAGAGCCTGAAGGCTGGGGGCACGCTGCTCCCCTGTATCAAGTTCAGGGAGGATGCCCCCTTCATGAGTTGCAGTGTCCAGAAGAATTGCAGACAATCTATTGGGACGCTGTACCAATCTATCAGATAAGAACACAATGTATATTGCTGTGTCTAAAGACTGTAGATATTATGGAGTATATGGTAACCCTAAATGGGAGTGTGTTTTTTTTAAGCTGGGAACCAGGCTAGTTAGCCTGCAACAGTTAAAGGTTTATGCTGCTGTATAGTTTGTTTCCCTAAAAGGGATAGGCTTTACTTTTATGATTTTGTTTTCTTAAAGTAACAGGCTGTATGGAATATTGTGTCACGGATATAAGAACAAACTGCTGAAGGTCAGTGGCCGAGCTTAGTGGGATGAAATAAAGCAGGCAGAAGCCCGGGTTAAGCAATGTAATGCTTCGTTCCTTTTGTCTCATTTATAACCCTAGAGTGTCGCGAAGAGCCCAGACAAACGTCAGTTCTACGCAAGGATGGCATTTGTCACAATATATATTTAGATCTGTATATAATGATAAATAACCACTAAAATGTGGAATAAAGTGATAGATGGTGTAAACATAATTTGATAATTTGAAGAGTTAGTGAAATAAACAAACAAAGAAAGAAAAACCAGTCCAAATGAATGTCCAATGGAAATATCTTAAAGGTGAAAACGTTTCAGGTAGATTAGGGTCAAGGCTGCTTTCAAAAAGGATGAACCACATTCGATGAATTACCTAAAGAAAAGAAAGCGCACGCCACATGGCTTATAAAAGTGTGACATTTAATATCGGGGAAAGGGGATGGGTGGAAACAAGTGCACTCACAAAGGAAGATTTAAAAAAACAGCATATTGTGAATATATCACCACCAGCAGTGGTAGCAGATAAGTGTTCTCGTGTGTTAACGGAAGAAGGGAGCACCGTTGATTGAGAAGACCCTAGGCAGTGATTAATGAAGTCGCCATCTTATGACGAAACGCGTAAGGACTACGTCATCACGCATGAGCTCGACGAGGCCGAATCATGCCCGGACCAACTTTGAGGCTGTGCTATCTTGGAAATTGTTTGCAGTAGGACTGTCTACCTCCCCAGGACCTCCACGGTTTGAGTGCCCAGCAGATCTGTTCCAACATCCACGCTGTGAAAGAACACTGGGACTGCTGGCCGTGATATATTCACAATTTGCTGTTTTTAATTCTATCCTTGTGAGTGTACTTGTTTACCCCCCTTCCCCCAATATTCAATGTAATTTTTATACACTATGGGGCGTGATAGAGATATATAACACACACACACACACACACACACACACACACACACACACAAAAAGATGTCCGCAGTACTCTCCAGGTATAGGCAATAGATGTATTCAATTCAAGAGCTTGAGAAAGGACCGAGTGAGGTCCGAAACGTTGCTCTGGATACATTGGTTTGACTCATGTACATATTGCTAAATCTATTATTGCTTATACCTTGAGTGCTGCGGACTTCTTGTACCGTATATCTACTGGACTTGCTGGTGATCCCTGTCCCTCTGCCTGCACACCATCATCTGGTAAGTACTTTTCTAATTGTACTTTAAGTGTGCGACCAGCACCTGTTATCTAAATCTATTTGTTTTTTGTTTTTTTAAATAAACATGACAGGCATTTTAGGATTCAAAAGTGAGGCTACCGAAACACACGTTATTCAATGTAGAAATTATTGTTTCAATGTTGTATGCCACTGGAATTAAATAAAACACCCTTGCTGCTACACTTTTGTTTTTGCAGCAGCAGAGAATGTAGATTGCCCAGCATAGCTTCCAGTTAAGTCATGCGAGAGAAGACGCAAAACTCTTAAGGCGGTCAATATTCTTCTTTAACCCCTTCTTGGCAGTAAATGCAGTATTAATTTGCTGCAGGCCTTTTAAGCTGTAAAATGGGTGAAGGAATCGTTGATCCACCATAGTTGGTGATTAACAAAAGGGGATAGTAAAAAGTTAGACATTTGTGAGTCATTTAAGATAAATCGCTTATTGGAATCAGTAAAGTAAGGAACACAAAAGTAATTGTATCCCGAAGAAAATTCACTTAAATGCACACCACCAATATAAAATATAACCTTTATTATTATTATTTAAAACATGTATTACCGAGTGTTAATGTAACAGTGTTAAAAATAAATTAAATTAAACCGTGCACCAAACAACCCCTCATATATACAGTATGACCACTCAAACACATTCGTGGTTGTAGGGTGGAGGGGATTGACGGTACCAATCAGCAAGGTGGATAACCCACCCAAACCAGCGCAATAACACAGTCAATCTGGTTGCAGTGATAATAGGAGAGGAATTAATTCATAAATCACAGTTAATAGTTGCCTACTCCCAAATAAACTGCTATGTTACAGTAGTTGTGTGTAGTTCAATAGTGCTTGGAGAAAGTGCTAGTAGATGTAACGTATCAAAATGGTCTTTGTTGCACTTATTGGAATCGCATCAGAATGCCTTGATCATTCTGTGCTTTCAAATTTCTAAAAGGGAAGGAGCGTTTGAGAAAGGTGGACCTGGCACAAATGTAATGTACAGACATACCCCGCATTAATGTACGCAATGGACCCAGACAATGTATGTAAATCGAAAATGTACTTAAAGTGAAGCACCCCCTTTTTCCCACTTATCGCTGCATGTACTGCAATCGTCCTATACGTGCATAACTGATGTAAATAACGCATTTGTAACAGGTTCTATAGTCTCCCTGCTTGTGCACAGCTTCGGTACAGGTAGGGAGCCGGTATTGCTGTTCAGGACGTGCTGACAGGCACATACATGAGCTGCCGTTTGCCTATTGGGCGACATGTCCTTACTCACGAGTGTACTTAAAGTGAGTGTCCTTAAACCGGGGTATGCCTGTAAATATTCTTTACCTGTGATGTGCATCTCTGTGTGCCGCACACCATACATTAGACTGCAGATGTGTACACTGCAGATGTGTACACTGCAGTTATAAAACACATTAAAGCAATTTAGAAAGGCTTGTGTATTCTAATATTTTCCACATATTTAGAATTGGTACAGTATGAACCAATAATTTGTCATCTCTTCAAAACAAAAGCTTGGGATCAATAAAAATGAATAGTTCTATTCAATATATACATGGGGGTTTGTACTGTACATATTAAAAGGCAAGTTGTATAGCGAAAGTTAAAAGCAGCTCACTTCTGTTTGTCACTTCAATATACATTTTAATCTCTCAGTAGGCGAGACTGGCGCACAAAAAAAAATACACATTGTAATGTCCTGATGATAAATTCCATGCCTGCTTCGACACAGCAGATTTGAAGCTTGGCAGAGAAGGTTGTGCTGTGAAAGTTAGTAAGGATCAATGCCGTGCTTTCCACAGTTAGGTCTAGATAACTATTCATAAGGGATTAGGGGTGGATTTCCCTTGAGCTTCTTACCGTGCCAGTGCTGACTTTTTCGTTTTCCTTTGTTACTATAAAGACGCATCCACAGCGCTAATCTGATCTATGACAGGGATGTTCACAGCACAAGCAGTTAACTGTTATAGCATGGCAAAGAAGGGAAGGATGGAAGGACTGAGGGAGTTCTCTCACACAAAAGGCACTTATTTATTTTGCTGTGAAGCTGCATTCTAGTGCTAGAGAAGAATTCAGCTCCATTCTCCAGCAAGCTTTACAGCATACAGAAATAGTGACAAAACAGGGAAAGAGAACCTCCTTCTATGAAATACTGTAGGCTATTCAGCTGTACTGAAATTGCTGCTTGCTCATTTTCTCCTGTCAACTTCCTCTACACCAACATATAATCCTAACAAGGGTCAAAGGTGCGTGATAGGCTTTCCTTACAGTAGAACAGTTACGAAATGCAGATATAGATATACTATTTTAAATATGGTGTTGAATTGTAGAAGAAAAAGGCAACTATATGACATTTCTAGAGATTGCATTTGTAAACATACACTAATCCAAAGAACTCCAGATCCCCGGAGCATAAGAGAATATGCTGGGTGTTTTGTATAACAGGTTTCTCTGTCTGACATCTATTTTCTATTTTGAAGGATATTAATTATAGGCTGTAACAACAGAACATTCAAACCATGCATCATGGCTTGACTACATTTTGGACATTAATAGCAGTCACTAGATAAAATAAATGGGAACAAAAAAGCAACATGTAAAAACTCCTCTAGCTTGGGCTTTAGAACAGTGTTTTCCTTTTCATACACAATAAGGAAATATTAAAATGTTTGTTTTTGCTAGTTATTTTCACTTGATTAAACAGTTGTGTATGTAAAATGAATCGAAGGCTGCGGCCACGCTCCGCTGAGCGTGCTGACCGCGCAGTCCTTGCCGAGGTTAGTTTCGGCAAGTGAAATTGTCTCGTCCCCGCTCACGTGGTGCGCGCACGCTCACCCACGCTTGAGTAAACAAAAAAAGGAGACTTTCAACCGCGCTCAACTTACCCGGAATGCCCCTACGCGCGCGCTCGTGGAATAGGCAGGACACCCAGCGCTCATGCTTGGAGAGCTGGTGAGGTCACCGCTCACGCATGAGCATGGTCAGCGCTAGCGTGGCCCCAGACTTAGCCGTACTGTATGCTGCACCACAGACCTTTTATAACCGAGCAATAACCGCTTCATGCTGTTTTACACCAGATAATTTAAAGCAATAAACAAAAAATTACGTCAATATTATAATGCTTTAATAAGTAGGGCAGCGTTAAAAGAGCAGTCCCTCCTAGATCCAAAATTCACTTATTTGTTTATTTTACCAGTAAGTAATACATTGAGAGTTACCTCTCGTTTTCAAGTATGTGCTGGGCATAGAGTTATGATGACAAATACATGGTTACAAATACACAGTTAAATTAAGTGAACAAGGTTATACATTATGTACAAGAAATAGCATGCACAGTTAAAAATAATATATATTAAAGGAGTATATAACAGTTACAGATCAGATTAAAATGGGAGGCTGCGAGAGTCTCTGGTAGATTGTTCCAATTGTGGGGTGCACGGTAAGAGGAGGAGCGGCCCGATATTTTGTTGAATCGTGGGACCACAAACAAACAGTCTTGTGAAGTCAGATCTCAGATAACTGCTGCATGTGGTAGGGGTGAGGAGCTTGTTCAGATAGATGGGTAGCTTGCCCAGAAAGTATTTGAAGGCAAGACAGGAAAGATGAACTTTGCGCCTAGACTAAAGTGATGACCAATCTAGTTCTTAGAGCATTTCGCAGTGACATGTGTTGTAGTTACATTGGAGGACAAAACGGCATATTGAATTGTAGAGGGTATCAAGTTTGCTTAGGTGGGTTTAGTGTGCTGAGCCGTATACTATGTCTCCATAGTCTATAATTGGTATTAGCATCTGCTGTGCGATACACTTTCTGACCAGCAGACTTAGGGAGGATTTGTTCCTATATAGTACACCTAGTTTGGCATAGGTTTTGGATGTTAGGGTATCAATGTGCAACCCAAATGTTAAATGGGAGTCAAACCACATGCTTAAACTAGTAAGAGGGGCTAGGATGGTATTAGCGTTGGTTCTGATCTGGAGCTCATTCATTAGAAGCTTTAAAAATGTGTCCCAAATACCATTGTTAAAGTCTTGTCTGTGTTTAAAAACAGTTTGTTTTGGGAAATCCAATTTTTAAGTCTCAAAAAGTCAGATTGAAGTACGTGTTCAAGGTCAGAGAGGCTATGGCTGTGTGCTTATAAGATTGTGTCATCTGATACATATGTATTGAAGCTCCCTTACTAGCTATAGGAAGATCATTGAGAAGAGCAGGGGCCCCAGAACCGAGCCTTGCGGGGCACCGCAGGTGATATTCTAGGGGTTGGCGTTAGAGACTGAGATAGACATGTTGGGATCTACCTGATAGGTAGGAATTAAACCAGTTTAAAGCATGCTTCCCTATTCCAGAGCACTAGAGTTTGTTTAGCAAGATAACATGATCAACAGTATCAAAAGCCTTTGCAAAATCTAGGAATATTTCACCAGTGAGTTGTCCCAGTTCCATTCCACACTGGATATCATTACAAACTTTTAGAAGGGTAGTTACAGAGGAGTGTTTGGGGCGAAAGCCAGATTAGAATTGGCTAGGGAAATTGGTCTTGGTATAGTAAACACTTAATTGGGAGTGAATACATTTTTCCATGACTTTGGATAGTATTGGAGAAGAGAGATTGGCCTGTAGTTTGAGACAGTTTTTTGTCCCCGCCTTTGAAGATTGGGAGAACTCTGGCAGTTTTCCAGGTCTTAGGGATATGGCCTGCAGACAGAATAGAGTTGACTAGGGAAGCAAGCAGTTTTGCAATGGCTGGGACACCAAGTCATAGGAACTTAGATTGCAGTAAGTCAGGTCCACAGTAGCGGCTTACTTTTAATTTGAGGAGCACTTGTGTAATCTCCTCTTCAGATACTGGGACAAATTGGAAATTGTGGGCAGTGTTGGGAGAAGGTGGGAATATAGGGGTACTCTCAGAATGAGGTCCATGTTTGTAGTTAGGGTTGTGTTTCGCTAATAAGTTATTCATTGAATGCATTTGCAATGTCAGTGGGATTTGTCAGAGGAATACCCTCCTTAATGATATTACATGGTTGTTGATGGCTAGAATGCTGGAATATATTTTGATTACTTTCCAGAAGTTAGCAGGACTTTATGTATTCTGGCGAAGATTGTCAGAGTAATACAGCTCAACCCAGTTATAACGCGATCCGTTACAAAGCGAATCCGCTTATAACGCGATGCAAGCGTGGCTCCTATTTTTCGGATTTATGAATATTTTACAACATGATTATTAGCATCTTAAATACTTTATTGTACAATGCATACAATTGTACATTATTTCTATTGCGATCCACTTATAACGCGAAGTAATTCATTGGAGCCCAATCACAGCGTTATAAGGGGGTTGAGCTGTATTGTGCTTTTGCATGTCTTGTTGTGCACATATTCCGCAGGCATCGGTATTTATCAAGATCCTTGGTAGTGCCAGTTACTTTGTAGCTTTTCCACAAGGCAACCCTAAGTTGGTAGAGTGCTATTAGGTCGGTTGTAACCCACAGTAAGTGGGCCCCCGTACTCTTAGGCTACGGCCCCGCTCCCTCAGTCAGCGCGCCCGCACTGCATGCAGGCAGCGCGCTGAGAGGTACAGACCGCTACCTGCGGTCTGTAGGGAGCGGAGGCCGTGGTGTGAGCGGAGGGGGGCGTGGTTTGAGCAGAGGGGGGCGTGGTTTGAGCAGAGGGACCCGCTATTCCCCCCCTTCCCTCCACGGGCTCGGGCTCCCGGGCTGCAGGAGGGAGATGCTATGGGCTGCTGGAAGGTAAGCAGCTCCCGCTCCCTCCCCCTTCCCCCACAAATGACACACACACACACACACACACCATTGTGGAGGAAGCTCTCTGACAGCTCCTGCCGCTGATAGGCTCATCAGCGCACCACGTGACGCGTCACCGCTCGGGATCACAATTTTCTTGCATCCCCTGGCGGCTGATGCGTCACAGCGCGTTGCGAGCCATGCAGCGAGGGGGGACTGGGACCGGCTCAAGAAAGATACCCCTGCTGGTGAGGAACACGCACGCGGCCGCGCGCGCTGCCGGATGCTGCGGGACCAAAGCATTACTCTGTGTAGTGGAGCATGAGTATCACAGAGTTTTAAGAACTCTGATTGGAAATAGTCGAGTGCAGAATCGGGAATTAAGTTGATTCTGTACCAAGGGCAGCTGGTAAGAAACTATTATGGGTTAAAGTTTTTAAATGTTCCAGTTAGGAGAACTTTAGGGCTTCAGTGGGGTGGTTTGATTTTCCTTACACAGTACACTATTGCGTGGTCACTGAAAATGTAAGGAAGGATGTCAGAGGATTGGATTCTGCTGGGATTAGAGGAGAGAATCCAGTCTAGCAAGGAATGGCTGTGAGATTTCAGGTTTGTCCGTGTGGGTTGGGCAATTAGTTGCGTTAGGTTAAGTGACTTGAGTTGTATCTGGATTTTGTTGTTTTTAGGGTTGAGCCAATTGTAGTCGAAATCCCCAAGAACTAGCAGCTTACTCATCTCGGGCCTCGTCCAGGGTGGAAACAGGTGCGCTGGCGCTCCAGAGCTGCCCCCTGTTCGGCCGGGCGATTCCTGGTCGGCTAGGTGCGCGCGGCCACGACGTCACGGAGATGGTTCGCTCTCATTAGGCGAACCACTCACGTGACGCGCTTGCGAGCAACAAAAACAATTTTGCTTGCTCGGCAAGCAGCTGAGCGTCGTGCAGGCGCACCCGCCCGCTCACGCAGGCCACGTGCACTGTCGCAACGTGTCCAGGGTGAGCGCGCGTACGCGCCCGCTCAGTGCCACCCTGGACGAGGCCTAATTCAGAGAGGAAATTGAGTCTAGAAACTGGATGATATGGCAGGGTCTGTAGTGGGGCTTTATGGTGGTAGATATTAGCAATCAAGATGGGCTTAGAAATGGGTAGGCATATTTTGCCAACTAGGATTTAAAAAAAAGAGGGTGGGCAATTTAGCAGCGTAAATTGTAAGGTGTCTTCAATATAAAATACCACCCCTCCTCCTCTCGGACCTTTCTTTCCTAGAAATGGAGTATCCCCGAATGGCGATATTTGCATCGTGGGTTTTAGGGGTTAGCCATGTTTCTGTGAGAATGATTGCTTTGGATTTATGCATAAGGCCCTTAGTTCGTCCAGTTTGGGCAGCAGGCTCCAGATAGTTATATGGGCGACAGATAAACCTTATGGCAATGATACGTTCAATATGTTAAACTGACTGGTCTTATTTATTGTCAATTACCACTAAAAAAAAAAAAATCTGTATATCGAGACACCATTAATATGCTGCCACGAAGCATAAGAGTCCTATATAAACACTCGGACAATAACTAAACGCTCACCGGGCTTCAGAACAGACTATGTAGCAGAACCAGGGCGGAAGGAGTCTGATCTGGCTTACACTCAGATGAACCTGGTTCTCTCAATAATTGTCTGAAAGACTAACAGATCTTTGAGAAAAGGAGTGTACCTGTGACCCATGTGTAAGGAATACAGAAAGCTGGATGAAAAAGAGCAGTCTCAGGCAGTGACACCTGAAGCCTTAATTTGGGTGTTCACATTCCAACCTTGTTTATTCTAAATTGCATCTCAGCTCACAGAACGGTTTTCCATAAATCTTATCATGAGCCTCTCAGACTAAGATGGTCAAACCCTGTGATGTTAAACTGGGAAGCACGAAGAAACCATGTTAACAGAATTTTATTCCTGATAAATTAGCCCCAAACCAGTAAAAAAAAAAAAAAAAAATCTGTTAACAGGGGGAAAGAAAACAGAGGCGAGAAAACACCCTACTACAAAGTATGATAAATAAAATTTAAGTGTGCATTTATTGTGTTACAGGCATTTCAACTTTCCATTCACATGGTGCTAAACCATTAAAGCCGTCATCCCGTCTGCTATGGTTTTTTTTACTCTGCCTTTTATTTATTAAAAAAGTTGGAATTACAAAGATGAATCTTTGCCAAGACTCAATTTGCAAAAACAAAAATTAACTTACCCTTCTGACTATGCTTGCGAGACATTCTGCTCTGCGGAGTTCACAGTGGGAACCAAAGCAAAAGGTCTTCCCAAGTCAACGCGTTTCACCCGGTGTGATGAGAAGTTAAAGAGGGATATCAACGAAACAGTCGCTATGATGGCTTGTGCTGGTCACAAAACACGATGCAGGTCCATCTTGCCACGTTTGTCATGCAGGCTCTGCAAAGAGAAGCATTAAACTGTTCAATGAGATATGATGCCTATGCTGGGCCGTTAATGAGAGCTTAGTGAAAGAGATTTGTTAATCATCGTGAGTTTCTAGATTCAGGTACTTTCCTAAAAATATTAGTGACCCCACAGGAAACCACAAAGAAAATCCTGCGCTAATGAACTAGGAGGTCTATTTTATACCAACCAACCAACAAATAAAAGCCATCTGTAGAGACCCGGCATCCAAAATAAGGCTGTTAACAAAATAATGTAAATGGGAGATTATAGGGAGGAACTGACCCACCATCACTTATTTTATTCATTCAATACATAATGGGGGGGAAAAAACACATAATTTACAGTTTTGTTCCCCTTCCCTGCCCTAATGGTTCCCTTATGCACATGAAAAGGTAAATCAGGGCACTATGGATTTTTACTAAACTAATTTAATGAGCCAAATTTAGGACATTTGGCTCAAATTAGTTTTGTAAAAATCTGTAGAGCCCCGATGTACCTTTTCTTGCCGATTCTGGAGTAGTAACGGGGATTCCCTGAACCAGGAGCACCGGTAATTGTATCGATTTTCTTTATTTTATGGTGTGCAGCATCGATCTGCTCTATTGTATTCCCTTATGTGCATGCCATGTTATAACTGTTCAGCTTGCTTAAACCAACGGAAGGACAGAGAGCCCTGCAAGTACACTGCAAAGCAAGACCAAAAGTTAGGCTGCGACCCCCGTGCCAAGCTCATGCTCGAGAGTGGTGACGTCATCAACTCTACAAGCATGAGCGTTAAGGTGTCCGGCAACTATTCCTGTAAGTGCGAGCAAGGGGTGGGCGTGGCCAAAACACTGACTGGCGCGGATTGGCTGAGGAGGTCATGCAACCCCTCAAAGTTAATTAAATTGGTCTCGGCAAGCACCTAGCGCCCGTGAGCATACGTGCACGCTCACGAGCACGCCAGGACAAATTTAAATTGAATGTGCTGACCGCGGCAAGCGCGGGCAGCGTGGACGCAGCCTTAAGTAATGGTAGTGATATGATTGTTTAAAAGGTCAAACTAAGTGATCAATACCTTAACACCACTACTGGACTACAGATCAAAAAGAATCAGGAAGAATCTTTATGGAAAGCACAGAGTGTGCAATACCTCCAATGCATATTTTTACCATGAAGACATTAAAAGAAATATTTTGAATTTTATCGTACAACAACATGCAGCTGCCATTAGTTCACCGCAGTCCTAGGGGTTGCAGGCAGAAACTGAAAAGATCACGATGCTTAACGCTTGGGAAAAACAAAGTTCAATTAAGAGTGCGTGCGATCCATCCACAGGGAAAAAACACTTAATATTCACAGCTTTTTTTCCTATTTCTTTTCAGAGATCATACAAGACCTTTAACTACTATGCAGCAAATCTATTATGTATGAAAGGATACGACGTACAATTGTTTACCATTCCACCCCACATGAAGTGTACAGAACATAAACAGGCATCTGCTGAGTGCTACAGCATAAAAAAGGAAAGAAAAAACAAATGTGCATCTTTGGGGGGGAATTCCACAAATGTTTTAACCTTTTGTGTGTCAAAATATCCATGGCCAGAGTGACACACACATTCTGGCTCCACCGATTGGATTTACAAAGCAATTGACAAAAATACTTCTAGGATTTTTTCTTTTCTTTAAACAATGGGTGTCATTTAACTACCTAAACAAGTCACTGCTACCTGTTAACTTTGATCTTTTGAAACCTAATTTTATCATGCTGGATACAGTCAAAGGGACATAACTGACCCATTATTTTCATGTTATCTGTAAACTACAGTATTTACATGCATTATGGGATTTGTAGTCTTTC
Organism: Ascaphus truei; assembly: GCF_040206685.1. NCBI lineage: Eukaryota > Metazoa > Chordata > Amphibia > Anura > Ascaphidae > Ascaphus > Ascaphus truei. The sequence goes on along the minus strand of NC_134485.1, from coordinate 324,139,150 downwards.
TAACCGGCTTAAAAATAGGAGTGGGTGGGCCACTCCTGTAACCACTGTGACATCAAGCAGCTAACAAGTTATATTTACCAAGTTGAAATCATGGTTATTCATTAAACTGCAATAGTGCAAATCGCATAAAAGCGCCAATTTAAATTATTGGGAGTTGGTACGTATTAGTGGCCCAATCAGCACTATTGCAGTTTAGTAAATAACCCTCACTATCTCTACTGAAATGCACCTATAGCGTCAGCTTGAGGCTGGTGAGCTTCACATAGGATACATGCAAGCCACCATACCACCTTTAAGTCTTCTACCGCTATTGGTTATATGAACAAATCGCCTGGTATTGTACAAAGTGGAATGTAGTATCACGCAAATTCAATTGTGGAAAAGGGTATAATGAGCGAGATATGGTGACATAACTTGAGATCCGAAGTTTCAGTAGGGTTTTTGTTTGAGATTAGCAAAAATGCGGATACAATTTAAGGCAAAAAACGGTATATAAAGGGTTTCTAAAACTGCTACCTGGGAGATTGCTCACTGCTCAATGTTTTGCTCCTTGGCTTAAAACAACAAAGTCAATGTCTTGTGGTAACATCTGGCTAATTGGCTTTTGAGTAAAGCTGTCCCTAAACAAGCTATTTCAGACTTGTTGATTGAGTGCTGTGAAAGAAGCCTGGCATAAATATCAACTGCTCTGTTAATGCCATTATAAATATCGATCTGTAACTTCTACATGTCACTTGAACAACAACTTTGTCCCAAGGGGTCTGGGCAGCTGGATTCAGATGGTGCCTGCAGCTCTAGGCTCATACAGTGCTTCCACATGCCAGATCACTGCCAGAAGGACACGGTGTGTGAGCCAAACACACAGATAGGAGAGTCCTTGACGAAAATTCTGTATAAAAGGGGACTGATCAACAAGAAAACAGAGCAAAGCCAACAAGAGATTGGGAGATATGAGTACTTGTACACTGCCTTATAAATGAGATTGAAGTTCTTAGATGCCAACTGGAAAAAATCCCAGCTCCCCACCTACTTTTCAAGGATTATAGTTACATAGAACATGTCCATACTTTCCAGTCACCAAGTAAAATAACAGCCTGCCAAAGAGGCCTGAAATGCTATGCTCGGCAAATGTGTTCCAGTTCCCGGAAAAGGAAGACGGAAGAGAGAAAAGATTAGTTCAGACAATTCAAACGGCACAACTTGTCGTAAATAACACACACCCACACACATTATCCACAACATATCTGTTTTTTTTTTTTTGCTCTCTCTTGCACTGTTTTAGCCATAGACTCCTTTGCAAATCAGTATTGCCAACTTGAGAAAGAGAGAACTCTCGAAAGCTTGTCCTATGACAAATTGTTTGTCCAAATAAAAAAGGTATTAAATTCTGAACACACACACACACACACTAAGTTATGGTGGGTGAAAAAGGCGACAGAATACCTCCACCGTTAGCATATAGCCAATATAGAATATCACTTGTGAGCACATTCACATGTCTTAGAGTTAGACAGGTCTACAACCCTGCCTTTCAACCACTATCACCTCGCATACAGTGCTCCCACTGCAGCAAGGGATTCTGGGATATGACATGCAAATGAGCACACAATGTGTCACCTTTTGCGTGGACTATCCATTCACATGGAGCCCATTTAAGCTGATGTATCGCCGTTCACACAGCTTTTAAACATAGCATGGGACTAGCAAAGCAAGTTTAAACCAGTCACATACATGTTTCAACCTTGATGGGTATCAGTGTTGCTGCAGTGGGAACACTGTATGCGAGGTGATAATGGTTGAAAGGCAGGGTTGCAGACCTGTCTAAGATATGTGAATGTACACACACACACACACACACACACACACACACACACACACACACACACACACGTGTGAAAAAGAAAGTACACCCTCTTTGAATTTTATGGTTTTACAATCATCTGTTCCTTAGCAGGTCTAAAAATTAGGTAAATACAACCGCAGATGAACAACAACACAATGCTTCCTTTCATCTTGAGGGTGGAAATCCCCCCACTTCACTTTGAAATTCTCCTTTTGTTTCAACATCACAGACATAAGGAGTATTATGCAGGAGCAGCTCAGTAGTAATGTCACTGCCTTTCGTGCGAGTGAACCGAGTTCGGATCCCAGCACCAGCTACTTAATCTCCCTGCGACTTCAGGCAGCAAAATTAGATTGTAAGCGCCATGCGGCAGGGGACTAATTCTGCAAGCAATAAATTGTATTTAAGGGGCCGCAGACATGGTCAGCTCTATGTAAGGGAAAAAAAATGACTTGTACCGTGATTTCTTCCATTCCTTTACATACATTTGCACTACAGATATCGGTTTATGCACTTTACATTTCTCTTACCCGGTACAGCAGATACAGTCGACGCTGTACAAAATGAAACACACATTGGCTGAAATAGAAACAAAAAAAACCCTACATTTCATCAGTCCCTTCTATTTAACTAGAAGCACTAGACATGTAGGCGAGCACTCCTTTACAGAAGGTGTCTGCTTTCAAATGGCGCAGTAAGGAGAATTCCACTTGAAAGTGATCACTTAATTAGAAATTAAAGCAGAGAAATGCTTGGAAAGGACCAGTGCACCTTTGGTCTGTGCTCACAAGAATGGTCACTGGAGCACAGCCTCCTGCTGTCATTCGTGATGAAGTCAGGTTAAACCCTACTTTTCTAATGTAAGAGTGCTTTCTGTCTGTCAACACATTTGAACCGATTGTATTAAAAATGAATAAGAGTTCAGTCAAAAGGAAAATATGGAATTTATAAATTAATCTCTCAGAGATGATGTATACACAGACGTGTGGTCTTTTACTACTGTGCTACTCCATGGTACAAGGTCATACAAGATGTCAGACTCACCACAGTATTTTGTTCATTTCAAGCAACTTCTAAATGCGAGAACAGCAGGAAATTGAAAATGATTATTCTAGAAAGCATTTGTAATAATGGAACTTTGGAGCCAGAGGTATGGAATTAACAACACATAAGAGGGAACCCTTCAGCCGTGCTGACACAGATATAAATGAATGGACTTTGAGCATGAAGGCGCCCAAGTTATACATTCCAAACAATCAATTACATTTCAACAAGGATATTAACAAATCTCAGGAGCAAACACGAGAAAACATTCAAATGGAGGGGGGTATTCTGTGTATTCCAGGCACCTAGACCATCAGACGGTCAATCCAGCGTCACTCAAAAGCTATGTGGGGCCAGCCCATTAGGAACTAAAAGGGCCGTGTCCATATTAAACCCATCTCTGCCTTCAGAAGTTAACCACGGGTCCCATACCTGCATGAATGTATTGCTTCTCTCACAGGAAGGCTGTGAATCTTTCCATAGTGAAGACGTGCCATCTCCTACTCTTTACCATATTCATGTCAGGCACTCCATTCTCTCCACAAGGCCACCATGCAGTATCTCACCTGTGAGGATATGACTGACGGTAGGGGCAGCCAGCCTCACATAATAAAGGTGAAGCACGGCTGACTGCCCAAAGCCATGTGTAATGGCTGCCTCTGAGGCTCATTTTTGCCTGTATGTTATGTGTTTTGTGTAACCTCTTCCAGAAGAGAGCTAATCACTGTGTGATATCTGGAAAGGGGAAACTGTGTGTGTCTCGGGGAACTGGGATTGTAATCAATCACTTAAAATTCCCTGTGTTAGTGTTTTCCCCGCACAGTTAGTAAGCCAGCAATGTCCTTTGTGTTTCTAGTATTTCTCCATGTGCATGGACAGTAATTCACGTAGCTGGGCTGCATATGGAGAAATACCAGTTCTTAGCAGAGCATGGAAGCAGCTCGAGTACCGGGACAATGGTGAGTGGGGAAGAGCTGCAACTTGCAACTCAGGTCCGGGAACTAGTTCTCAGCAGTGCAGAGCCTTTGTTTGCCGAGACGCTGGGGCGCCTACCCCGCTGGGGGTATGGGGCTGGCCAGGGAAACCGTTGCCAGGTCTCAGCCCCATAGGCACAATTCCCATTGGCCAGTTCTAATTTCCCGCTCACAAGTAGCTCACTTCCCGATGGGCGGTCCAGGGTGTCTATGCCGGCCCCCTCCTCTGATTGGTGCAGCCAGACGAGCCTTCGTCCTCCGATTGGCTGCACCGTCACGATCTGTGCTCTGAGTGGTTGGCGGCCTCTGCTCCATGTAAAAGATGCCTATGTAAGGGGCACGGCTGATGTTCTTGGAGTGAATCCAAGAGTTGATCCTGGAGTGTGGATGGAGACTGTGACATCACGACTGGCGGGCTATTCGAAAGTGCTACTTGTTGAATAGCACTGAGAAAATGGAGAAGCTGTTCAGGGAAAGCCTACCGAAGTAAGCTCCTACACCTAGTTGAGGCTAGATTCTTCCCCTTTATGCCCCAGTTAACGAGTCTTACACTGCGACTGTGTTATTTGTATGTTTGCTGACTTGCCAGAATAAACTTTCGTTTATTCTAGTACGGTGTCCTGTCTGGTGATCGTGTTCATGTTGTGAAAAGTTCTAGTCTCCCGTGCCAATGACCTATGAGTTTTTAATTTCTGGGCAAATCTTTGATTGGTCTACCCCAGGGGTCTGCAACCTCTCAAGGAAGAGCCATTTTATAAAAAATGTCGTTCTCCAAAATATTATGAGAGCCGCAACACATGCATGAATGTTACCCCCCACAAACATATACTGTACACACACACACTAATGGGTTTATACTGTATAAGCATTAACATACGACAAAGTATGTGGGGGGAATAAAATACATCTCACAATGAGTCCCTTTACTTAGTTTTTTTTCATTATTTTTCTGTGCAAAAACAGTGTCATTTACAAATAAACACACACACACACACACACACACACCACTCTCTCACACACGCACACCACTCTCTCACACACGCACACCACTCTCTCACACACGCACACCACTCTCTCACACACGCACACCACTCTCTCACACACGCACACCACTCTCTCACACACGCACACCACTCTCTCACACACGCACACCACTCTCTCACACACGCACACCACTCTCTCACACACGCACACCACTCTCTCACACACGCACACCACTCTCTCACACACGCACACCACTCTCTCACACACGCACACCACTCTCTCACACACGCACACCACTCTCTCACACACGCACACCACTCTCTCACACACGCACACCACTCTCTCACACACGCACACCACTCTCTCACACACGCACACCACTCTCTCACACACGCACACCACTCTCTCACACACGCACACCACTCTCTCACACACGCACACCACTCTCTCACACACGCACACCACTCTCTCACACACGCACACCACTCTCTCACACACGCACACCACTCTCTCACACACGCACACCACTCTCTCACACACGCACACCACTCTCTCACACACGCACACCACTCTCTCACACTCACACCACTCTCTCACACTCACACCACTCTCTCACACTCACACCACTCTCTCACACTCACACCACTCTCTCACACTCACACCTCTCTCTCACACTCACACCTCTCTCTCACACTCACACCTCTCTCTCACACTCACACCTCTCTCTCACACTCACACCTCTCTCTCACACTCACACCACTCTCTCACTCACACCACTCTCTCACACTCACACCACTCTCTCACACACACACCACTCTCTCACACACACACCACTCTCTCACACACACACACCACTCTCTCACACACACACCACTCTCTCACACACACACCACTCTCTCACACTCACTACCCTGGTAGTGGTTGCGGCAGGGGGGGGGCTCATTCAGTGTGTGTCTCTCGCTTCCTCCCCAGTCAGTGTATGTTTGTCTATGTCTCTCTCTCCCCCAGGTCTGTGACCAGCTCGCCCAGCACTGTGACTAGCTCGTCCAGCACTATGTCCCTCCAGACCCTACCTGTCAGTGGAGCAGGGGGGAGTCCATCTTTGGCACTGGTAGAAGACACAAGTACCAACTGCTTCAGGGTCTTGCCAAAAGGCTCCTCTGCTGCTGACCCCGCCACCACCCTCCGCTGCCAGGCAAATTATCTCCTCTGCTGCTGACTCCGCCCCATCCTTCTCTGCTGCTGCTTCTGCTAGACCACTACTCTGCTCTCCTCCCAGGCAGCAGCTGGGGATCGGAGGCGCAAGTAGGAGCAGTAAGAGCCGCATGTGGCTCGGGAGCCACAGGTTGCTGACTCCTGGTCTTGTCAGTAGTGCCAACCATGGCTCAGGTTTCAGTGAGAGGCCCAATAAGGAATGAGGGAATATCTGTGTCCAAAACGGGCCCATATGGGGACAAGACTACCAGATGTGTGACAAGGATCCATTCTGGCCGCAACCTCAAAAGCAGCATGTGGAGTTTAGGGTGCCAACGGTATGAATCCTAACCGGGGTCATATACCATCAGTACAGGATTTTATACACATTCTCATGTGTAGTCGTGCAAATGGAGCTCCTAGCTTCCACCATCCAAAAAAGCCCCCCTATACCTAAATCATCCAAAGTCTCCCCCAGTTCTTTCCATTTCAGCATATAGGAGCTTTTACTACTAATATTTGGGCATAGCAGCATCTGGTAGGCAGAAATTAGGTCCTTCTCTAGATAACCTGAGACAAAAGAGGTCTTCAAAACCCGGGGTAAAAGGAAGGTTGTTGAGCATTATGCTTTTGATCTGTGAAATGTTTCAATTGCAGTTATCTAAAGCATTTAAAAGTTTCTTTTTGCTTTGTAGATCTGCGAATTCTATGATACATGCCCTCTACAAAGTCTTTTACTCTTGTTATAGCTACTCATTGCCAGACCTGAAAAGTTTGCTCTTGAAGACCATGGTTGTCAAAAAAAATGGGAACCTGCCCGAATTTCTGGTGGAGAGGCCAAATGAAAGCTTAAGACGATCCCACAAAGCTATCCAGTGTTTCAGAACTGGGTGTGAACTGGTATTTGGGAGCCTGTTAGTTCTTGGCAGCCATAACAATGAGGCAACGTTAGCTGGTTGGGTCTCCGAGTGCTCAATATCCACCCATCCGTTTGATCTTCTGTGGGAATTCCATAGGAGTTGGTCGAGTTGGGAGGCTCGATAATCGTCGGACAGGATGGGGAGGGACGGACAAACTCCCCCCCCCCCCCCCGCCTCTGCTCTGAGGGCTTACATAAAGTGAAACGTTGAACTCTTTTCCCATATAAAACAGAAAATGTATGATTGGGATCTTAAAAGATCTCCAAACGGGACAGCAATGGGAGGTGTGTGAAATAGGTACATAATACAGGGGACAAGGTTAATTTTGACGGATATATTACCAATCCAGGAAATATAATATTTGCTCCAGGTTTCCAAGTCCTTTATTAGGCCTTTGGTAATTTTAGGATGGTTCGAGCTGTAAAGAGGTGTCATACAGTAGGTTCTGGATATGTTCACTCCTAGGTAAGGGAGCGAGGACTGCTGCCAAGAGAAATAAAAATGTTGTTTTAAAAACATTTGGAAACCTCTTGCAGTAGATTGACATCTAAGGCTTGTGATTTTAGATGGTTCATCTTGAACCCGGAGATCGATCAAATCGTTCAAGTTCATGAAATAGGTAAGGCAGAGATGCTAGGGGTCTAGTGATAGTGAAAAGGCATATCGTCAGAAACAGTAGTCTGTATTGCCTATTCAAATCCCAATATCTTCGATGTTGGTTCTTCTGGCAGCAGCCAGGGGCTCGATAGACAATGCAAATAGCAGTGGCGAGAGGGGGCATCCCTGTCTAGTGCCTCTAGAGATGTTTAAGAGAATGGAAATCTGTCTGGCACATCTGATCTTAACTGAGGGAGAATGGTATAGACCCCTAATCGTGTTGATGATTGGACCTGAAAATCCAATATGTGTAAGGACTTGGAGCAAGACGCTCCAATCTAAATAGTCGAAGTGCTTTTCAGCGTCGAGAGAGAGAAGTGTAGAGGTCTTATTCTCTCTATGGACTAGGTCAACTATACATCCAACATTATCAGAGGCTTGTTTGCTGGTAATAAGCCCTCCTGGGTCTGGATGGAACGATTGTGTCAAAAATGTATTGAGGCAGCTGGCCAAGATTTTACGTCGGTGTGGATTAAGAAAATTGGGCGATAGCTTGATTAGTGGAATCTTTGCCATTTTTATGGATCACCACAATATTGGCCGATGACAGACGTTGCAATTAGTGTGCCTGTCAAAGTTATTGAACACAACTGCCAGATGGGGCACCAAGTATCAGGCAAACTTCTTATAGTTAATATTGGGGAAGCCATCATGCCCCAGGGCCTTCTTGCTCTTTAAAATCTTTTATCCCATCTGCTATTGATTCAGAAGACTTAATTGGTCTGGTTTTAATCTTGGGAGATTGCTTTCTTTCAGATTAACGTTTCCTCGAGTTGATCGCTGTTGCTGCCTCTGTATAGTTTTTAGTAAAAAGCTTTAAACTCCTCCACGATTATTGCTGGGTCATGCGAAAATGTTCCTCCGTTAGGACAAATTGCTTGTATGCGGTTGGCTCTGTTTATGTTTTCAGAGTCTTCTAACTAGTATCGTACAGGCTTTATTGCCCCTCTTATAATACTTTTGCCCTGTCCGTCTCATGGTTTGGCCTTATTTGACAAATTAAGTTTGCCTCTCACTGATTATTTTGACCAGGTTATCTTTTGAGGAAGGAGAGGGCTACCTTATGTAGCACTTCTACACTAGCCAACTTCAGATAGTTCCTTAATTATTTTTAGTGTTTTTTACCCCCAAATGAAACCACTCTGATGAACTGGCCTCATGTATGCCTTATGAGATTCTCATACTACTGCATATAAGGTGTCTTGAGGGAGATTTGTTTAGAACTTAAGCTCTTCCTCAAGTTGATTGATAACCTCGGGAACACACAAAGATTCAGACTCCATTGATGGAAGGAGTTCTGCGGGGTCAAATTCTGGATAGATATGCTGATCATCGAATGATCCAACCATGTTATATTGTGGATAGCGGCCTCAGATCCGATAGATTGCCCACGCTTCAACCCTGAACATATCAATACAACCCATATGGGTTTGAGAAAAGGCTATAGTCTCGACCTGCAGGGTGCAGGTTCTACCAGACATCCAGGACCTGTATAGCCATGAAAAATGTCATCAGAATCCCCTGTAAAGCTGGGTGTTTAGTGCCCACATCCTTATTCCCGGACCTATTCATTTTAGGGTTTCTGGCTTCATTGATGTCACCTCCTACTATCAGAAGTTCCTTTCTAATATTGTGGAGTGCCTCTAGGACATGTTCCGAAAAAGGGTGCCCAAGATTGATTTGGGGCGTAGACGGTCGCTAGTGTGACCACCAAAAACAGATATCTGCCATCTTTAACAGATAAGAACCAATCTGGTTGGAAGGGGAAGTTAACACTTTTAAGAAAAGAGACTTTTTTTTTTTACCTTGGCTGAGGATATAAATACTTGAGGGTAATTTTAACAACAGTATGAAGGAGCTAACCTTTTGCAGAAATGTGTTTCCTGCAGGAACACCATGTCTGTTGCTCCCCTTTTATAGTTAGAAAAGGCCAATAGTCGTTTATTGGGACTGTTAAACCCATTTGCATTATGGGAGATTATTATTAGTGTAGTCATTGTGATGCAGGACCGAGCTGCAATAGAAAACAATGTCAGAGACTGCTGGTGGAAGCAGGAGAGAAGATATATTTGTTCGACAGGAGGGGGAAGAATTAAGAAAAATAATAATAATTTTTAAAAGGAAAATCCTAACTGGAGAAACAACCGCCACCATGTACAAGGCAGTACAAAACAGTTACTTGGGTCTCCAAAGAGGGTCAAGCGTACGGGTTGCTTAATGTCAGAAATTGGGAGACATCTGAAAACATAGGGTAGACAAAAAACAGGGGTGCATGATGCACCGCTAGCACCACAACACTCCTGAACAAAGCCGAGGCACCATAACATTTTTTTTTTAAAAGCATTCAAACATAACTACTAACCACCCCAAAAACAAGGGGCTTATATTCTACCAATAAAAAAATCACAAGAAAGCCTATGAGATATCTAGGGATATTACTGAAGGCTAATCAGTCCAGATTGTATGACACCAACTTCAAGCCAATAATAAAAAAAAGTAGTAGAGGAATGAAACAATTGGATGGGCCTACCACTGTCGCTCTTCGGCAGAGCAAATGTAATCAAAATGATATGTGCCAGACTGCTGTATCCCATGCAAACCCTTCCCTTGCTGTTGAGGCACACAGACGTCAACGAAATCCGCAGAGTGATGACAAAAAATTTATGGAACGCCAAGAGAAGTAGGATAGCTTACAAAAAACTACAACTACCAAGAAAAAGGGGAGGTATTAACTTACCAAACATTAGGAACTATAACATAGTTTGTATAATGAGACATGTGGGGGACTGGGTTCAAGACACAAATTATTATTCAACCTTGGAAATAGAAAAAGCATTTCTACCAGGATTCTCTCTGAGAGAACCAATACATACATGGTGGAGCAAGGTTCAACAAACCCAAAAGGAACAACATTCTGTTCAAAGACACTATAGTCACTTGGAAAACTGTCAGGAAAAAGCTTAAAACTATCCCACACAGTCTCACGATACATTCCAATTCAAGAGAACACAAAAGTCATACCTTGGTCCACATAATCCTCATTCCAACTATGGAAAGAGAAAGGCATCACGTTTGGAAGATCTGATCAACAGGGATAAAAGAGGAATCTATGAAATTCCAGGAATTCGCATAAAACTGGGACATCCTCCAAAACTTGATACGCTCCTTTTCATACACACAGATCATCAGCTGCTGCAATAAAAAATCAACTATACAATAGACATATTGCAAAACAAAATGGATAACCCAGATAGGCAAAAAAAAATACTCACTATCAGAACTGTATGGATCTGTAGGAGATCAGGACTTGGAAAATACACACGCCAATACTCTTAGGGCTTGGAAATTGGATTTCCAGGAGATACAAAACATGTAACAACTGATAAAAGGCAAATCTGAGAATCCACAGAATAATACCATCAAAATCCTGAAGGGAGATGCAGTTCAAAATTACACATAGGGCATATAATGCATTCACACGACAAATAACAAGGACTGAGGATACGACAAAATGCCCAAAATGTAAGGAAACAAAGGCTGATCTCAAACATTGTCTATGGACACGTGAACACTGTAGAGGGAGAAAGGGTGTGGCCCGGGATTAAAGGGGTTACACCCCATTTGGCCATCCCCTGACCTCACCAGGGAGTCAAAGGGTTAAATGGGCTAAGACCCAGAACGGTGATTTAACCCCTGTAATGACATGTACATGTGTATTCCCGTTTCCCCTGTTTTATTGTAACATCTGGTCTGCAGCACACACACACTGGGATCCATCCGGAAGCACAAGGGTTAATAGTGGTATAGTGATTATAGCCCTTTGTGTAATTTTCCCGCCTTTTCAGGCACCATTTTGCAGGTTCCCATAGGCCGCCATTAGGGCTCAATGCTTTTTAATGGTGAATCTTGCTGTGGAGTCCGGTTCCTGAGAAGACCAGCAGATGGCGTCCGAGAGGGAGAGCGGAGGTTTCCCATTGAAAGTCTATGGGCTCATTAACTTCAATGGAGAAATCCTCGAAAGACCTTTCCAGGAACGAGTTGGCTGCCGTCCAAACCGCTTAACCGCAAAGCGGATACATTTTCAATAGGAGAGCTTTGATCACTTACAAGTCAAGTTCAACGACAAGTGGCGTGGGAATAAACAGTTCTAGGGCCCCTAGGAATAAAATTCTTTCTGTCCCTAGTTCCTAGACCTCCCCCCACTCGACCACAACCGGGTCCCCGTATCCTGGACAACCGATAAGGGTCGAACCGAGAAGAGCGGGCCGCGCCATAGGTTCCAATGGCGGCGGCAGAAACAGCTCAGGAAAACGGCTAAGTGTCAAATGCTGAATTTTGGTATTCCATAGCTCCGGTTCCGGAGGGTCCAGAGAGTCAGGGTTTGGGGTGTCTGTAGACACTGCTCCGGCATCGCTGCAGAACCATCATTGACCTTCTTGGACCAACCCGACGGAGTATGGACCCCCTTGAAAGTTCGGGATTTTTCCCATAGACTCCAATGGCGGCCAAACCCCATTGACCGGCTACAGCGGAGAACTCCCATTGACTTCAACGGCGTATAGCCCTTTGAAAGTCTATGGCGGGGACTCCAATAGCCGCCAACGGCGGCGGTTTGCCATTGAAAGTCTATGGCGGCGAAGCCCGTTGTTTTCAATGGGGATTTAGTGAAAAACCGTGATTTAATTTACAGCGGAGATTTATGTATTAAAATGTAAAACGATTTTAAGTGTATTTGTGTATCTCCGGTTTCCCAGGTCGTAGCAGGTCGCAAATTGGACTATAGGGTGTCCCAGTTCCGGCATTGAGAACTGTGAAGTTTGGACCTGCTGGACCCAAAGGAACCGGATATTTTAATATGTTCATGTTTTATCCAACATACTGTATTCCGAGTTATGGGTAAAACTCAGAGGAAATTCCTTTGCATACCAGGGTAGCAGATGGCCAGAAAGGCGACCCAATGTCTAGGGCCTGAGTATGTTTCAAAGGATTTTGTCACCTCCACTGTTTGCATGAGGGTGTAGACTACTCAAACCAGAGCAGTCTTCAAGTGTTCCATTTCACACCTCTCAACAAAGGATTTCCTGCCAGGTACTCCATTTGGTAGACTAGCTGGCATTCCTGATATAGAGGAGGGGTTATAGAAATGGGACCCCAGAGCTCTACTGCGCATATGCCAACTAGCCGGGGGGCATGGGTCAAAAAGTGTTCCCACGTTAACCACTGGCTGGAGTTAATTGAAAACCAATCCACGGTACTCAAGGTTAAGGATAGGGCACAAAAGGTTTATAAACTGATGTCCACCCTGTATCCTTTGTCTTCAATTTATCATCTGAATGCTACCTGATTGCGAGAGAATTGCTATGCTCCATACTTCTCATTCCCCAACCCCAAAGTAAGTGTACTTCTTGTTTGTTACTGTATTATTCGTGTGTTCACCTATCCAAAGGAATAAATATACTTTATTATATCTAAGACTTGTCCCAGTTCAGACCCAGTGATAAATATATATCATCTGTTATATATATTTATGTGTGACTATACAGCCTGCCATAATCTCACCGTGACAAACACATAACAATACTGGGATCTAGTGCTAGGATACATAAAGCTAAAATGTAAAATTACGTGGGTCAAGGACCCAATCCCAATGATATTCGCCAACATAGAGAATTGGGTGTGGGGCAGACGAATTGGTAAAACTGTAACAAGACCAATGGACATTATACTCCTAGCAGCAAGAAAGACAATTATGCTACACTGGCTATCACCAGACCAGCCCTTACTGGAAAGTCTACACAAAACCATAGCAACACATGCTCAGTTCGTCTGTATCTAAAGGGCTTACAGTGTGTTTGCGGCCCTCAAGGACTGGAGTTTGTCAGGCCTGGCTTACACAATATTTATCCTCCCTACCAGATGTACAGTGGTGCAATTCTGGGGCCATACATATGTAGCCCCGAGGTAAATTTAAGCTTCCTGGCCCCCCTTCGCGAGTGCTGTGCGGTAGCGGGTGCCGCCGGAGGCTGCGACGGACCCGCCGGCTCTTCGCGAGGGTGGGGGCCAGTGCAGGGAGCAGCGCGGCTTTCCCTACCTTTGGCCGGTTGCCGGGGACGCGATCGGGCCGTCGCTAAGGCCGCGATCGCGTTGCTAGAGGCCCGGCGGCTGGAGGAGAGGGCGCCGCCATTGTGCGATGCTTTGCGCATGCGCAGGGCCCCAGCGCTAGGGAGAGATCGCGTGAGGGCAGGAAAGGGGAGAGAGAGGTTGCGGCGGCCATTAGGCGTTCGCGCATGCGCGGGAGAGGCGCGCACGCGGCCCCAATGGTATAGCAGCCTCCTGGGAACTACAACTCCCAGGAGGCATAGGGAGATAGGCACCAGGTGCCTCATAGCGGCCAATAGGGCTGGAGGACTCTCAGCCCGGGAAAAGAATAGATACAGTTCGCGGGCTTTTGCAAGGCAGTCAGGAAGAGGCAGAGGAAGGAGTAGGAAGGGTGTAGGGAGCGAGTGGCTCCTGCACCAGGTAAGGGTTCTCCTTAGGTCCCCAGGCAGGCCCCAATTCCCGGTAAGGGCAGGGGGTAACAGAAGAGGGACGGCCCTAGATAGGGAGGTCACCCTTAGGTGTGTAAGGTGCAGGTTTGGCAGTGTCACAGCGGGTAGTGCTGTGCGCACTGGCAAATAGGCACAGAGTGCGAGCAGTGGGTATTTGCTGCGGGTTCCAGTGGATGGTGTGTGTATCGTTCTGTGTGTTGTTGCTGCATGTGCTGGGAGCAGTGTGTGCAGCGTGTGCGAACGTCTGCAGGCTGACGGTGAGAGCTGTGTGTCTGCTGCAGGCGCTCTGGTAGTTAGTACCTAGTGTTAGTGAGTTACAGGGAGGATTAGGGACGTGGGTAGCTAGGGGAGTGGGGCAGGGTATTACTTCGCAGGCCCTAGGAGTTTTCCCCAAGCCACCCCAGGTTGCGGTTCATCAGGGACAGGCCCTAGGTTAGGGTTCCTGTCACTTTAGGGTTAGTTAGGGATAGATAGGGATAGCGGCGGTTGCTGTTCCCGTGCGACGGTGGTGTTACCGAGAGACGGTTGTGTTCCCGTGAAGCGGTGGGACCCTCGTTGGGGTTCCTGGAGAAGTACCTGGATAGGATCAGACGGATGCATCGCACGTCTGACCCTTTTAGAAGAGTGTTGCAGGCCCGAGCATCGGAGTGCTCGGAATGTATTTCTACACATAAGTGCACCAACAGGCCTAACAGATAATTTAGTGACTGCGCAGTCACCCACGACCTCCGTAGGAGTACGGGACATTGGGTGTGGGGGATTACAGGACACTGGGTGGGAACACCAGACATTGGGCCCGAGGTGATACGGTTAAGGTGATGCGGATAGAGCATGATGTTATGTAATGTGTTATATGTTCTCTAGTAAAGTGTTAGTTATTGTTTCCATCGCATACGTGTGTTATTGTATTTCTTACCCAGGGCTATCTTTCATAACGGGGATCCTGGGTAAGTGGAGGCGCTGCACCAGGTAAATGGTAAGGGTTTCCCCAGGCTCCCAGCTAGCGGAGGCTCAGATCTCCTGGAGCCACAGGTAAAACACAGCATTAGTAGTTCCTTTGTTCAGGGGTTCAGAAAAAAGGGCTACACATACAATAAATATCCCATTTAAAAATCAATAGGATTTTTTTATTCGATACAACGGGCGCAATGTTTTTCCCCCCAGAATTGCACCACTTTTGCCTTGATACATATGCCCCATCTCATCATCACGAAAAGATGGCACGGAGTTTCAACCTCTGTTCTCCAAATTCAAGTCAAGAATTGTAACTAGGCATTGCATCTGCAGTACTATTACAATTGGAGCTCTCAGAGAAGGAGGGGGAGGGTGGGGAGAAAGGAGGCAGCTTCCAAAACATTCTGCCCTTCCACGTTTGTTGAATAACTTCAAAATAATTGTTATATAACCTCAGTTCACTGTGCGCGCAACAGACACCAAAACTACAGTATGTGACTGAAGCAGAGGGATCCCCGCTTTCTCCCAACCAGCACTCCCACAGAAGACCCTGATTGAGCACTTCCAGGTGTGTATAGGTACCCAGTCATATTTTCTATAGTAAATAAAAATACTACTTGTGAGCACATTCACATGGTCTCAGACAGGTCTGCAACCCGGTCTTTCCTCATTATTGTTTAGCATACAGTGCTTCCACAGCAACGGCTTCTGGGTAATGACATGCAAAGTGCGTCACCAATTCTCAACCGTTTTAACATGGACCCCTATAAGCTTTGCCTGTTCTTTTACACAGCTTTTCACCACAGCCTGGGTTAAAAATAAAGACGTGCATAACCAGTAAACCAACTCACAGATAGCCGTTTTGACCTTTTGGATCTCATCAATGGGAGGTTGGTTGCTGACTGTGCAACTCAAAGCTAGTACGTGGGTATAAAAATACATTTCAAACAGTTATGGTGGGTAAACAAAATGCCACTTGTGGTGAATTTGTATGTCTCAGATCTGTAACCCTGTCTTTCCCCATTATCGCTTCGCAAACACTGCTATATGTAACTCCCCTATGGGATTACCATGGCCTTAAGGGGTTACTGGTGAGGACCCACATAGAGATAATGCCTTTTCCTATTGCATGGGGCAGGGGGTAAATCAGCAGATGCCAAGCCACACCCAATGTTGGCTGGAGATAGGGACGTCTCAGGAGAAATATATGAAGGAGAAGGTTCTAGAGATTAGGTTCCTGGAGAGGTGAGAGTGGAGGAGCCTCAGTGAAAATAGTTAAGAAATATATTCTAGAGTATATAGGAAGGACAAGTCGCCATTTGTTATATTTTAGTTAGAGGCAGTGCTCCTTCAGATGGGGTCCCAAGAAATGGCCATGGTGAATGATCAGTGGTTCACAGAAGAGGTAGGCACTCTACAGAGGTCCCCATAAGGGAGGCCCCAGGGTCTAGCTCTACAGGCAGGTCTGCACAGGACTCGATCATAGTCTGTCTAGGAGTGACAGTTCTGACACAGGAGCAGGATGTAGAGTAGATCCGTTATCTGTATTGAGTTGGCCAGTACCCAGGAAGGGTCCCCTGGAAACAGACCATAACGGACGCTATGCAGAATAGGAACAAGTCAATTAGTCAGAATCCCACTAGTTCAGATTCTGTAAAAGAAAACACCCCAAAAGAAAAAAGGTTTAAAGACACGAATAGGTGGAATAGCCGCATTAAAAAGACAGGTCAATTAAGTAATTTTATTGCACTAGTTTTCCAGAAACCTATCCTAGCTAATAACAAGCTTATAACGATAACCTGGAGTAGGTGTAAAAAGGAACAGTATCACAGAACGATTGAGCTTCAGCACAGGATCAGAGCTTGATGAAAAAGGTGGCCATCTAATTTAGAGACAAAAGGCCATTTGTATTTTCAATTACATGACAATCAATAAACCATATATTTAAGCCAACCCATCGTAAAAGCCAAATTATCGCTTGTGAAAAAGCTCTAGTGAATACAGTAAAGTTCTTAATAATCGATACCCGGTTTAAAAATGTATATCAGATTGTTGTGAATACAAGCTACAGATCATCATCAAATCTTCTGTGCCAATTTATTAACACAGAAAAGCCATAATTGTGGATCTTACAATGCAAGACCTTTCCTAATACAAATCATCTGTTTTAGATCAGAGGGTCAGATAGTAATATGAAATGGTAACAAATTCAAAGTTGACCTTTTTTTAATACACCACATATTTTAGGGGATTTACTACATTGTTGCATCATTTGTCAATGCTTTTATTGGGTAATATTGTTTACTAAGAGATATATTCTTCATTTGTTTATTTTTACTTGGATCAATTAAATCACTGGGCTGGTGGTGCCTGGTTTGTGCAGCAAGCTTACGTGTGTATATATATATTATTTCTTTTGATGTGCGCGGTACCCATTTCCCCTACAAATAAGAAAGTCCTTCTCTAATGTAGCTTCTTTCATATTTGTGCTTAGCGGGAATAATATGACATTAAGGGTCAGCAGCTGTAAGCATCTGAGAGCTCTAGTACCGTTTTCTGGAAAATCATAGAAGGCCGGAACAGATCCTAATACACGTGTATCAATGCTGCAGAGGCTTTGGAAGATCAAAATCTCCTGAAGCCGCAGTGCCAGCTGTAGAGAAAGATCTGAACAAGGTAAATTATAATAATTACTGAGTATTATATTGTGGAGCAGTAAACACTGTATTCATCTGGGGGGTAGAGGGGTGGGGAAAGAGAATAGATTCTATTTTAAAGTATGATAACTTTAAAATGGACAAACATGGGTGGGGCGTGGCCAGGAGGCTGAGCGAGTCAGCCGCAGATCGCTCTGCTCTCCCAAAAAAACAACACAAGAGCCGGAGAAAACCCCTTAAAAATCGGGGATAAAAAATAAAAAAAGGCCACTCACGGATCCAGGAAACAGACGGAGGGGTTTCTGGACTGCCCCAACTGTGATAATCAGGAGAAATCGGGAGAAATTCAACCGCCCACGGGTCCCCCCTTTGCCTCCTGGGAGATCCAAGATGGCCGCCGGGATCGCGTGGCAGAGGTAAACCACCGATCTCAGAGCCCCACAAAGGAGGAGGTGGTAGGGGGGAACCCCGCAATCAAAATGCAGGGACTCACCATAGCCCTCTCCCGACCACCACCGCGACTTACCTTGCCGGCCAGAGGTGCGCTGCTGCAGCACAGTGGGGGGGGGGGGTCGCCGCCCCCACCCCCTCACACAACCATCCCCACGCGCCCGTGATCTGACGGCTGCCGACCGGAGGCGAGCTTGACCGGAGCAGGTACCTTCCCGTGTGGCTCCGGGGCCCTGTGAGGTCATTGGGAGGGGGGTGATCAAAGGGAAACAGACTCACCGTTCGGTGCAGCCCTGATGAGGTGTGGCCGGTGGCCATCTTGGTCCACTCAGCCTGCACAAACAGTGCTGAGAGGTGGCCGGCAGCCATCTTGGTCCACCCACAGCACTCAAAAGATCTGAAAGTGCTAATGAAAACCACTCACTCTCCCTCCCCTACAACTTACCCTTATTGTGAGCCTCAACATCTTCTATAAACCTCCCACTGGTGCCAAGGAACAAAGGCTCAACTAAAAGCAATCATGGAACTGGTACCAATGTGTGTGATCAGGACTCCATAGGAATGAGGGGGCTTATTCCAACTTAAATTTTTTTTTTTTTTCTACATCACCTAAATATACTTAGTAAGTTTTTGGCTTTGAATAGAGCCAAGTAAAAACAACAAACATGCCATCCACTAAACAAAAAAAACCGGCGGCCCGGCGTCAGGCATCCCTTTTCTTTAAAAAACAAAATACCAAAGATCAAGAAGCGTCTACCGCAGGCGGAGACGCAGACTCAGATCTAGACTCTGAAGAAGAGCCGGACGCTCCACTTACCCGCAAACAAATGATGGTGTTTGTACAAGAACTAAAAAGCTCTTTCCACTCTGAGATGCAGAGCTTCCGCCGCAGCATCAGAGAGGAGATTGTGTCCATGGGAGACCGCATTGTGGACTTGGAGGAGAAGGTGGATAACACCGCCCTTGCACAGGAGACGCAAGCGCAAGATATCGAGGAATTAAAAACTCAAGTCAAAACGATTTTCGATAAACTGGAAGATACGGAGAACCGGTCAAGATGCAATAACCTGCGGATCAGAGGTATCCCGGAAGAAGTGGACAACGCCCAATTGGACGCATATCTCACTCGGCTTTTCATGTCCCTGTTACCCGAAACATCGGATGAAAAACTTCAGATGGACAGAGCCCATAGGCTTCCTAGACCGAAAGGCCTAGATCCAGCAAAGCCACGAGACGTAATCACACGCCTACACTATTTCCGTATTAAAGAGGAAATATTGAGAGCCGCTAGAACCACCCCAAAGATAGAGCAGGATAACGTTCCACTCCTCATCTTCCCGGACTTGGCTCAAACCACGCTAAACAAGCGGAGAATGTTCGCGCAGATCACCAACTCACTGCGGAACAATAAAATCCGCTATCGCTGGGGTTTCCCGTGCAAAATATTGTTCACTTATCAAGAGACGATGTACATTCTACTCTCACCAGAAGAAGGTGAGGAAAAACTACGATCATTGGGCTTACTCGAACCAGAGGATCCGGAGGCCTCTCAAAGGCCTCGTCATTCACCCAAGGCACAACGCCAGGCATGGGTGAAAACACCAACATCTGGCTGAGCAAAGACCCAACCCACTTGAAGAACTAGAGCTGGATACTTACTTAACACTCAGTTAAGATGGCAGACAAGCCAAAGCGTGGTCTGGACTTAAGGTACTAATCGAGACATGGCCCACTCCAGTAACCTACCTAAAAACTAACCAACGGTTGCGGTACCTGGAACACATCGACCAACTCGAGCAAGCCACAACGACCACCTGCACATCAAGAAGCTACCGAGTTTTCTAGTTTCTAGAACGTACTAGTCCCAAAATCTAGGTTATTTCCTTCTCCATTGTGAAACTGTTCTCCCAAGTTACCCACAAGTTCGAGTCATTCAAAGTTTGATAATCAGTTTGAACTAACCCGAACACTTAAAGGGACTGATATACAATGTTTGTTTGGAACTGTTTTCTAGATAAAAGTGTATGTGTAATATAAGTCTATATGTTGTCTATAATAGAATTGGTCCCCCAAAGTTCAGCTACCAATTCTTTATTACAGGCTAAAATATTAAAGGTTACGTTTTAGGCTAAGGCCCCGCTCCCAGAGTCAGCGCACCCGCACTGCTGACAGGCGGTGCGCTGAGATACACAGACCGCGATATGCGGTCTGTAGGGAGCGGGAGCCGGAGCGGGAGGTGGGCGGGTGGTGGGCGGTTTGACAGGGAGGGGGGGCGTGGCTTGAGCGGAGGGACCCGCTACTCTCCCCCCCCTCCCTCCACGGGCTCGGGCTGGAGCTGGAGCTTCGGTAAGTATTAAACACACACACACACACAGGCACTCATACATACATACACACACACACACACACACACACACAGGCACTCATACATACATACACACACACACACACAGGCAGGCACTCACGCACTCATACACACACACGCGCGCACACACAGGCAGGCACTCACGCACTCATACACACACACACGCGCGCACACACAGGCAGGCACTCACGCACTCATATACACACACACGCGCGCACACACAGGCAGGCACTCACGCACTCATACACA
This sequence comes from Ascaphus truei, assembly GCF_040206685.1. Taxonomy (NCBI): domain Eukaryota; kingdom Metazoa; phylum Chordata; class Amphibia; order Anura; family Ascaphidae; genus Ascaphus; species Ascaphus truei. The sequence continues at coordinate 324,118,311 of NC_134485.1, read as the reverse complement.
CACACACACACACACACACACACACACACACACACACACACACACACACACACACACACACACACACAGACAGAGGCAGGCACTCACGCACTCGGGCACACACATACACACACAGACAGGCACGCACACACACAGACACACACACAGAGAAAGGCACTCACCTGCTTTCACTCCACACTCCTCCCCACTCCCCGAAGCCTCTCCTCCTCCCGAAGCCTCCCCTCCTCCCGAAGCCTCCCCTCCCCATTGGCTCACAGCCACACACGTCACGCGTCAAAGCTAGAAAACACCATTCTGTGGTGTCTCCAGCGGCTGACGCGCGACAGCGTGTAGTCAGCTGTGCCGCCAGTGGGGACCGGGACCGGCTCGCGAGGATTCCCCTGCTGGTGGGGAACTCGCTACATTGCCGCCCGCGCCAACGAGCGCAGCGGGACCGAGGCCTTAGGTAACTTTCCCCATGTTATTTATCCCTCTCCCCCTGTAGACTACGAATGCAGAGTCTGCTAAACTATAGCTGCCAGTCAACCCTACTTAATGCTTCTAAAATTGAGAAAGGATATGTTGATGTAAACAGTTATAACGTTCAATGCCCCCCATTCTTGCTTTTATTTCGCTGATGTGTAAGATCACACACACAACCCACACCGTACTCTTTGGGGTGATTTTGTTTTCCCTTTTCGAAAGCTTAGCTCCTAAAAAAAGGAGCACTGCGGCGCTGAGCCGCTGGGCCACTGCCCGCCCCCCTCAGGTTCATTTAACCTGTGAGTGCGAGAGACTCACACCACGGGTTCCACTGTGGCTGGTCCCCCCAAACAATGTTTGGAAGCCGGGGTCCTCGGTTTACCCCTCCCTCTCTATCCCTCCCCTCCTCCAAGTTTTGCAAGCATTTGTCACTACCATGTAATAATATGTATATCTCTCGTTATATATGTTCTCATACCAGATCGTTCCCAAAGACGGATGTACTGACGCTTCAACTATATGTAAGTTATCACTCTGTTCATTTGTATTATAAATCCTTGAACCACCACCATGCCGATTAATATAATATCCCAAAACACCAAGGGCTTAAACAACCCCCGAAAGAGACGTATTGCTCTTTCGGAAGCCAAAAGACTGGCAGGAGATATAATCTTACTACAAGAAACTCACTTGAAAAAGGAGGATCAGTCACTGCTGTTCAGCAATGACTACCCTCTAGTTTACCACTCATCAGCTCCCACGAAAAAAAATGGCGTAGCGACACTTTTCCATAAAAACTTAAACTTCAAAGTAGATAAAATTAAAAGTGATCTCGCTGGGAGAATTCTAATTATTACAGGGTCACTGGACTCCACTGATATAACAATAGTCAACACTTATGCCCCTAACGAAAATCAAGAATCCTTTTTCCAGGAACTAACAAATTTAATTCTCTCTGTCCAGAAAGGCCTTTTAATTTTAGCAGGAGATCTAAACGCAATTATGGACCCAAATCTAGATAAATCCCCCAGTCGTCGTCCCCGCCACAAAAAATAGTTCCCTCTACCCAGGGACTTGTATCTATGACCAAGGATCTATTGTTGGTAGACTCCTGGAGATTAGTTAATAGCAATGTAAAGGATTTCTCCTTTTTCTCTCACCCCCATAATAGCTATTCTCGAATGGACTATATCCTAATAGACCAACAAATTAGCGATAATATTTCCTCAGCAGTAATTGCCCCCTCTGCTTGGCCAGACCACTCTACCCTTATAACCAAACTAGTAGGCCTCACTCCCAAAAATATTACAAGGTCGTGGTCCTTGAATGAATCCCTACTACTGAACCTACAAAATGTCCAACTAATAGAAAAAGAACTGGCCCAATACTTTGAATTAAACAATACCCCAGAGGTTTCCTCTTTTACCCTTTGGGAGGCCCACAAATCAGTGATAAGAGGCAAACTGATTGCCCTGGCTTCTCAGAAAAAAAAAGAAAAGAAAAAACAAAACAAATTGAAACACTAACACAAAAACTATCAGAATTAGAATTTATTCATAAATCAAACCCATCTCGAAAAAACTACAGGCAGATAATCTCAGTGAGGGGAGAACTAAACCTTTTGTTGGTGTCAAACGCAGAAAGAGCTATAAGATGGACCCAACAGAAATACTATGAAAAAAGTAATAAAGCTGATAGAATGCTGGCACGCAAATTAAAGCAAAAACAAGCTAAAGCTAAAATTCACAACATCCACACTAAAAATGGCTCAGTATCCCACAATCCCAAAATGATAAACGACGCATTTAAAGACTATTACACATCCCTATACAACCTACCAGGCCCAATGGGAGACTCGGCTAAAAACAAAAGAGCAATAAAGATTCGAAATTACCTAGCAGAATGCCGACTCCCCATCCTAGATCCGAACGATATCATAAACCTCGAAAAAACTATAGAGCCCCTGGAAATTATGGACGCCATAAAATCCCTGAAAATTGGGAAGGCCCCTGGTCTGGGTGGATTTTCTAATATTTATTACAATAAATATTCCACAATGCTCCTCCCATTTCTTACCAAAGTATTTAATGAGATGCTACTAGGCCTTCCCCCTCCTAGGGATATGCTTCACGCTACCATAGTGGTAATCCCAAAAGAGGGGAAAGATCCTCTGCTGTGCTCTAACTACAGACCTATCTCGTTGTTAAATACTGATCTAAAACTTTATGCAAAGATCTTAGCCAACAGATTAAATAATATCCTCCCTAAACTGGTTCATCCAGACCAGGTGGGGTTTGTTCTGGGCAGACAAGCCCTTGACAACACAAAGTGCCCATCTCTATTACTCTCTTTAGACGCAGAAAAAGCGTTCGATCGATTAGACTGGCAGTTTATGTCAGCTACGCTTTCGCAGATGGGATTCACAGCTAAAATACTAAACAGCATAAACACACTATACTCCACACCAACGGCCATGGTGAGGACGAACAACTCCTTATCTGATCCCTTTTCAATATCAAATGGAACTAGACAGGGTTGTCCGCTCTCATCTCTGTTGTTTGCCTTAGCCATAGAACCATTAGCATGCCGATAAGGATGAACCCCAATATTGCGGGTATTCCTGTTGGTCAGGAAGAATTCAAAATAGCTCTTTTTGCAGATGATATACTATTGACGCTCTCAAAACCTCTTACATCCCTCCCTAACCTTTTTCATGACCTGTCAGAATTTGGCTCCCTTTCAGGTTATAAAATGAATCATTCCAAATCCATGGCCCTTAGCTTAAATCTCCCTAAAGAATTAGTAAAATTACTCCAACTAAATTTCGACTTTAAATGGAATTCGAACCATATTAAATATCTAGGGGTCCAATTAACAAAAGATTACTCAACTTTATACAACGCAAATGTTAAACCCTTTTTCGTCCAGATAGCTAAGGATTTAACCACTTTGAATCCATATATAATATCCTGGTTTGGGAGAATAACCACCATTAAAATGAATATTCTACCCAGACTCCTCTATCTCTTCCAAACTCTTCCGGTTAAAATCTGTCAGAAAGACCTAAACAATATACAGAAGAAAATTTTGAAGTTTGTCTGGCAAAATAGGCGACCCAGAGTTCGTAGAGATATTCTTTATAAATCCAAATCAGAAGGAGGCTTAGCTCTCCCGAACTTACAAAACTACTATAGAGCCGCACAGTTACGGCAACTCATTAGCTGGCATTCAAACCCAACCGAGAGGAGGTGGGTCGAGATAGAGGACCTGATTTGTTCCCCATGTAAAATAAAAAATCTCCTCTGGCTCAACAAAAAGTCTAGATCACCTGAGACCTACAAGAACCCGGTGATATCCTTTGCCTGTAATCTCTGGGACTCCCTCAAAACCAAGTTCCAACTAACCGATTCCCCTTCCCTTATGCAACCACTATTCTCGGACCCCTCCCTTCCTTTTTACTCAGGAAACCCGCACTCCCATACCTGGATTCAAAAAGGACTCACAAGAGTCAAGGATATCCTCAACCAAGGGAAAGTCCCCCCATTCGCTTCGCTACAAACAAACCACGATATCCCCTCCTCCGAATTCTTCAGATTTCTCCAGGTTAGGCACTATATCCAATCAGTCTACAAGCCAGGTCAACACCATGCTTTGACTTTGTTTGAGGACTGGTGTCTACACCAACCCCACGCAAAGGGCATTATCTCTAGAATATATCACAGTTTATCCTCTACCAAGAACAACCAAATCCCGATAACTATATGGTATCCTGGGAAAAGGATCTTAACGTCTGTATAGATCTCGATACCTGGACAGACATCTGGGAAGCTGCTTCCAAAAAAATCATCATGCATTGTAATTAAGGGAATATTTACAAGTTAATATTTAGATGGTATGACTCCTGCCAGGTTGCACTCTTTTCTCCCAGGCGTTTCCCCTCTGTGCTGGCACGGTTGTGGTGAAGTGGGGAATATACTGCACATATTCTGGTCATGCCCCAAAATCCAACAAACATGGACGGAAGTGTTCACCCTAATACACAAGATACTAGAAATCTCTGTCCCACACGACCCAGTATATGTATTACTAGGAAAACCAATGGCTAATATCTCCAAAAAAAAACTAGAGTAATATCCCAAATTTTAAACGCTACACAGTGTACAATTGCCAAAAATTGGAAACAACCGCCCCCCCCATCCTTAAGTCAAATAAACAACAACATTTGGCATATAGTCTATATGGAAAAACTCTCAGCCTATCTGAACGGCTCTACCTCGCAATTCTCTAATATTTGGGCTCCTTGGTTCCATCATGCAGGTATATCCCCATATATAGACTAGAATACTTTGAACAGAGTGATACATGTGGTATTTAAATTGTCGAATACAGTGCGATATTGGTACAAATGCTACCCCTTCCCCCCCTCTCCCTCCTCTCTATTGTTCCACAACCAGTCTATTTGTATTACTCTATGACCTTTTCCTTTTGTGTAGTATGTTGTGTTTACCTCATTTTGTATGTTTGAAAATGCTCAATAAAAACTTAATAAAAAAAAATGGACAAACATAAGCCTTTTAAAAAGATGTGGTTTGTACACGGTTAATACAAATATATATTATATATACTGTATGTGTGTGTGTATATATATAAAAAAAAAATTAAAATTTTTAAAAATCGATCAAAAATGAAGATGAAGAAACATTGTTCTACTCCTCTCCAAAAACAAAAAAACCTATTTGTAATTGATTTTTATTACATAAGGCAACATAATTATGCAGAAAATAATCCGCCAACCTAATTGAGAAATGAGGCACACAGTGCGGCATTACCTGCCAAGGTGCCAGCCCTGCTCACAAGCAGCTACCAAACCAGATTTATCTGTACCTGACAGAACTAGGTAGGGTTACACAATATATAGATATAGATGAGCGAGAGAGCGGCTCTAGTACTACAGGGCTTGGCACTGTAACCCACAGCTATTAACAAGATAGCTTTTGCATAATCAGATTTCGGGTCTCAATGGTGCCCAATTGCCTCTCTTCCCCAGGGCCCCCTCCGCACCGCACAACTGCAGCCGGATCGCAAGATGGCTGCCGAGACTGGGTGGCACACATAGGCCGGGGAGGAGGAGAACCGGCTCCGTAACTCAGAGGGTCTGCAGGGCGACCAAGGTGAACCGTGCTGCCAAGCATAAGGCTGACGGAGTAGGGCAGAGGTAGGTACCGGCTGCTAGACTGGTGAGTGAGGGTGCTCGAAGGGCAGTGAAATCCCCAGGCTGCTTCGGAAGACCAGGCCAGCCCACTTGAATGCCGAGGCCTGTGTCTTTCTAATCCCGATACACCCGGTGCCCTGAGGGACGTCACGGGACAGCCAGGAGCACAGGCGTGAAGAACACTACGGCGTGCGTGAGGCTCGCAACCACCCAAACAGGAGTAGATAGAGGGAGAGATAAGGTGGGTGGTCGAACAGAGACCGAGGCCCCTACAAGAGAGACTGAAGTAGGGCACCTCCCAACCCGAAAATTAGGCCTGAAAGAGGCCTCCCTGGCAGCTGGAAGGGCAGAGACTGACAATAAAATACACAGATCAAAGTTACCAGATTTCCCCCCCCACCCCCCGTTATAAATTTTTTCATTAAAGACATTTCCTTTCTATAAACTATCTACTGTATATAACCCAAAAATCACAGCTCAGTCTAAAATGGAAGCCTGACGCAGGAACCCATGTCACAGTGAGCCACATAGACCTACTTACCCAGATGAATCCTCTTTGAAATACTGTGGACTAGAGTGAGCTCCCAAAACTGCACTAAAAAATTTTTAATACAAAAGAGGCATCTACAATTTTGAAGCAGAAAATACAATAAAGCCTGGCTGGGCCTGCAAAACACGAACACACGCTGGCCATCCCTAATAGTCTTATCACAGACTTCTGCTGAAATATCCCAGGCTAGAGAAAGCTTCCACAACTTCATTAAACAACTAAAAACATATACACAGTATGTCGAAGCCGCGAATGCAATAATAAAGTGTCATATGCGATCCAACCAGATTCACAGGGCATCTTATGTGTGTCAATGAATCCACTTAAAAAGACCTACCTTAGCAGCACAGAAAATCATGGCAGCCTAGCAGATGAGCTTCGCTACAGAAAAGCGCACTTCACGCGCACCATGCCACAATCTGGAACCTTCAGCAGACCCAAGGTACAAGAAGTGTCGAGTTGAGCCTTCGATTCCCCAAGGATGTCCCTTAAATAATTTTTTTTTTTTTTAAACGGACAACAGTCGAGATACTTCCGACATGCTCAAAAGAAAGCATGAACCTACCCACGCACAAGATGGTGGGTCCTCGCATGACCCAGCGGGCACAAGTGCGGAGGAGAGCAGGGCCCAACAACTCTGCATCAAGGATGATATAGCTGAACTATACAAAAACCTAAAAACACCGCTACAGTCAGAGATCCAATAAGCAGTCAGAGCTGACGGGGGACCTCAGCATTTAGAGAACCGCACTAATGACCTAGAAAATAAAGATGTTGGTGTTCTCTAGCACGCAGGAAGAGCTCTCTCAGGACCTGCTGCAATGCTCACAAAAATTCAAGATGACGACCGAACACCAAAAGGACCTGGATAATCGGGCGCACCAAAACGATCTGCGGTCCGAGGAGTCCCAGAGTCAGTCAGTGCTGGAATTAGAGTATTCAACAGGACCTCTTTCCTGACACACTGCAGCGGCACCGAAGTCTTAGGCCGAGCTCACTCTACTTCACGACCTGGCGTGCGCGCGTCCACGTTTGCAGGCCTCTGTCTGCTGGGCGATGTGTGCTCATCCCCAGCAGACTGAATGACGCTACTTGTAGGCGGGACCCAGACATGGCTAGGGTGTTTCTTTTGTTACATTTCACTCATTGGCTGGCGAAATACACGTGATGCTGCTGCCGCACGAAATTACAACTTGAGTTGTCTCCCTCAAGTGTAGCAGCGTCAACGCTGTACTTCGCCGGCAGGAGTCGTTTGTAGACTGAAAACTGTCATACAGCAACATCAAAGAGTGCCGAACGTGCGCACGCACCACTGTGCGGGGCCTTAAGCAGATCACGGCCACGCTTCGGGACAATTCCATCAGCTACAGATGGGGATTTCCATTCCGCTTGATAGTAATAAAGAATGGTACCCTAATCACAAATACCCAGCGGAAGCCGACCAGTTTTTGGAAAAAGTGGGTGTTCCAGGGGGAGCCTTGGGTCCTTTGACGGACCGCTCAGGTCCCCTCGCGAGGCCCACAGCCATTGTCTAGGGTGAAGACTCTGGGAAACTTGCGGCAGACATCGGGATCCCTCCCAACCCAGTCATAGCAACAGACGTCATGGTCACAGGGACGAAACTCCCCAGCTAGGCTCAACAGTGAGCCACTTCCAAGATTCCTATTGGTTTGAGGCAGATTCCAAAATCACACGAATGAACAGCTGCAGGCTGTTCAGTCGAGACTCCAGAAGGCCAACCTAAGTTTATGTACTTGGGGGTACCATAGCCCAGTTTAATCCAAACTACCCAAACTCACCCATCCACGATAACGTGCCCACACCAATTAGGTTCATGAGCAATCCAAGATGCAAGTTCCAGGTAAACAGGGATATATCAACAATCCATGAGCTCATGGGTCCCCATCGGGGGCACCTCCCCGTTCGCAAGGGTGGGTCTGCTATGTTACTACCCCTATATTTACCTCAAGTCTGGTTGTAAATATGGTTATTGTTTACATAGACATTCTTGGAGAATAGCCCTAGAGCTCTGCGGCTCCAGTGCTGTGGTTCTATAACCCCTAAGGTCACTATTGGCATGCATTTACTCAGTACAGCTCTGGCCTACTTTTTTTTTTTTTTCTCATGTGTCTTGCATATGTTAATTCCTAACCCCACCCCCTTGTTCTCTCTTGTTTCCCCACTTCCGTACCGATGTTTTTGCCCTAGCCCTGTCAGTATTGTTCCATGCCCCTTCCTCTCTACTCCGGCACTATCACTGCACAGGTAGAAATGGATTGATGGCGGTCACTGCATAATGGAACTCAGCCAGGGAAAGGTTAAAATCAGCTTTATTTCACGATGCTGCACATTACAGAGAGAACATTTTAACCTTTCCCTGGCTGAGTTCCATTATGCAGTGACCGCCATCAATCCATTTCTACCATTTCTACTATCTGGCTGCAGCACGCTGGCGATCCTGCTGCTTAGGGAGCCGTGTATCCCTTCCAGCGTTTGACGTCTGCCCCCCGAGCGTGAGTAGCGTCGGAGTGCACGGCTTGCTGGGACCTGCCCAGAGAGGCAGTGAGACAACGCCATACACCTCGCGGAGTACCCGTGGAGCAGTGAAAGGTGTGCAAGACGGCACAGACGGCTGGGATCTGTCCTGGAGAAGCAGTGAGACGACATCATACACCATACACTGCGTGGAGTGTTCGTGGAGCGGGGACAGGTGCACAAGACGGGCGGTGAGGAGATCGGGTCGGGTAAGGGCAGCAGATTTAGACTGCCGTGAGTTCATGAGGGAGGCTTCTAACGTGGCTTCCCCTCTTGCCTCTATCTATTTTCTGCTCATCAGCCCCCCACCCGGGTCAGTCTGTTATTCAACACCTTCCCCCCAATTGATATCATTCATTTTATTGGTTATTCTGCAGCATCATTGCCTAAAAACTTTTCTATACATATAGAGGTTGCATGCTTACAAACAGTCTATTACACTTGTTAGAGCACAGGACATTTGGGGTTCATTCCCCTTTCTTTCTACTATCACTGCACAGGTTCGACCTATTGTTGGCTGCCAAAAGATTTCTCCAATCTGATGCCTCTCATATTTTAATGAATTCCAGGTTTGTAATTATCTCCCACATTCTTGCATATATTCGCTTCTCAATAATGCCCTTATCCTGGCGTCAAACTACTCTCTCATGTCAAGGGGTTTAACGGCCCACAAAAACGCAGACTAGTTTCCTCAAATTATAAAAAAAAAAAAAAAAGGCAGCGGACGTAGGTTTTTTTTTTTTTTTTTCAAGAGACGCATTTCGGCAATTGCTCCACTTCCAAATTTTTCCATAAACAATTTCCTCTGGGATACCACACCTCAGCTCTGGTTAAGGGGGGGGTCTCCCTTTTCTTTTGCAACACGGTTACATTCAAGCCCAACATGATCAAAAAAAATAGGAGGGCAGGTACGCTGTTCTAGTGGGCGTGCTTGACGGGACGCAGGTTACATTGCCAAATGTCTATGCCCCAACACTGCAGGGGGTCCTTTTTGCAAGGAATTTTCTACCATCCTCAACAATGTCAGGAAGAGCACCAGATTGTGGCGGCTCAACTGATCCTGCACAAGACAGTCCCAGGGATCTGCACCTCTTGGGTCCAGGATTTTAATGGATTTCATGGAGGATCTCCAACTGGTCGACATATGGAGAACACCGAATCCAGGAATTAGGTAGGGACTATACTTTCTCGGCACCTCGTAATCTTGCATAGACTATTTTTTTTGGACGGTGAAAAAAGACAGGCGCTAACTCTATGTTAAATGGGCGGAAGGATGAAGATGTATAATATTACCGTATCGGTGGAGGCACAATGGTTCCCCAAAGTATGATGTGTCTGGAACGGATCAGCCAAATGCTCTACCCCTAGAAGGATCTATCCATGATCCTTAATAAGAAGACAGTGAAAACAGAAAAAGGGGGAGCAAAGGGACAAAATCAACGGCAAATAACACACTTGGTAAATAAAATCACATCTTGGTCATGTCAGAGTGGAGTGGAGGATTTTATAAAAGATATATGAAAATGATTACTTACACGGCCAAGTGTTGGTACAGGCCAATAGAAAGTTCTGTGAGGAATTTCTAAGAAGAGAAGTCCTCTGTTCCAAAGCACTGGAACACTTCAAGATTTTCTCATGGACTGCACTGTTCCACTGAGCACTTCCTCACAACTCCCCCGAATGATCAAGGGGATAAATGGAGCGTATTTCAGGTTGGCATAAACATTTGACACAATAGCAGCCAATGTACACTCACATGTAAAATGTCCAGAGCAGCTACACTGCAGACCGCGGCACCCTCGCAGTAACACTCTTCCTCATGATTAAGAGCAACGCCGACTGAGCGGCTTCGTCAAGCTCAATAGGCATATGCGTTTTGTAACACGAATTGCGTAGGAGGGTGTGTGCCTCCACTTTTTTAGATGGATTAATAAAGCACAATTTTTCAATTCAATCTGTTTGGGACCCACTCTTGGCTGTGCGCCAGTATCTCCTTTTGTTTTTCCAGACCAGCATCTCTACACTGGGCTGCACGCCTGTCAGGACCAAGGAGTTTCTGTGAGTACTTTTCTTATCATTTGGGAGTACTTATTGTGAGTCCAGGAACCATCCCAATGAGGTTTGGTGGGGGTTTTCTAACCACACACCTTACCCTTCAGGGATCATTGGTCCATCTGGGGACTTTACTACATTCATCAGTCTATCTACCCCCTTATCCAGTCCTGTTTTTCTGTCTACAATGTTTACATACTGAAGGGATTCAGTGCTGAAGTGCCTTTGTCACTGGAAGTTTGGATGCTCCTTATAATGTTCGGAAAATCGTGGACCTGACCCACACAACTCGTACTTCAAAGACACCCGCTATGCTGCTCTCCCGAAGAGACTTTTCACAGACGTTACTGGAATTACTTATTCTCTTTTATATGTTTTTTTCCAGGGAATGGGGGGAGGAGGGGTTATGTAAGGGGTCCAAGGGCTCTACAAGTCACCGACAGCCAGGGTGCGGGGGTCTTGGATCCAATCTGAGCAAATACAGATGGCAAACAGTAAGAGGCAGGTGTGTCCCTATCTTCCCTACCATTATCTTCCCTACCATTGACGACGCTGATTAGAGCAAACCCTCAAATTTTGGGAAATCCTGTGGGGAGTAAAGAATATGAAATGTTGCTTTTTGAGGATGACATTCTATTGAGCCTGTCCCAACCATTGATCTAACTCCCAAATTTATTTTCAATCACTTTGGTGCAGTTTCAGTATTCAAAATACAGCTCAACCCAGTTATAGCGCGATCCGCTGCAACGCGGTCTGAGCGTGGCTCCCGATTTAAAAACAACATCTCCAAGTTGTGTGTTTTTTTTTGTTGTTTGTTTTTTAAATCGAAGTGGTCCTTGTGCGGCAGCCATTTTGCGGTCTCATTATGTGGACCCCAAGCACCGTGTTATAACAGGGTACGGCTGTATATCAGTCCAAATCATTATCACTGAATATCAACCTCTCCATGGGGCTGGTAAACTTCCTCAAGGAAAACTTTAATTTTTCCTGGCAAGCAATCTTCCTTCCCTACTTAGGGATTAATCTCACAACCTTATTTAACTCCCACTACAAATGTAAGTCCTCAAAAACTATTATGGACCTTAAGAAAGATTTGGAATCCTGGAATAAATATTGCATATCGTGGGTCGGACGAATCATCTATCAAGATGAACCTCCTGCGCAGACTACTGTATCTGTTCCGAGTCCTCCCAATTCCCATCAAGAATCTACAATCCTGAATCTCCCGCTTTGTTCGGGGTGGCAAACGCCTCAGTAATGGGCAACGGCAGAAACTTTTTTTTTTTTTTTTTTTAAATCTTTCCATCATCAGAAGGACAACTTGACTGGTGCTGGGAGAATACATTTTCTTGTAGAGGAAAAAGCTTTTCCTGTGCCAAGTTAATAAATAATAGTTTCTTTGTGCAAAAGGAACCACTGCTTCATACAGTTTCTTATTGAAGACTATCTTTGAGGTCTCCCTCTCTTGCACTCCTTGACCAGCATATAATATTTTTGGAAAAAGCAAACTTAAATTATTTTGATACTCAAAAATAAATCAAGGACTTGAAATATGCTTTTTCTATTGGTCATGCGAGCTTGCCATCATAACCTATTTGTCCAAGTATAGAATAACCCGCACTGCCTTCCAGGCGCAATGCTATTTCCACCATTACTTTGGTGATTACACTGGTACTGATGACAGGGTGAATGGGAGAGCTGAATAACAGAAGAAGTGCTTAATGTTCGTAGTTCAAGACTGAACAGAATTTCAAGAACTTCTGGTGAGAGCTGCAAATCAGAATATGCAGATAAACCTCCTTGAAGTCTAGTATGGCCATTAAGTATTTGGGTTTCAAGAGATTTATAATTAAGAATTCCTGTTCGTGCCTATTTATTTTTTCTCAACAAGAATCAGTATGTTTTTACTTTATTTTTTTAATTATCATGTATTTAATATGAAACATTTGAGTTTGGTGTTTATTAGTAAACGTTATTTTAGTTTCTCTACTCCCCTTGTGTTGCCCTGGTCTCCTACCCGTGGATGTGCTGCTACAAGGAGGTAAAACTCCATAGTAAATAATGATTAATTTGTTATTGATTTTAACTAAAGTGCAAGACCATCAGTAGGTGACGTTTTTCCATTTAAAATTCTAAAAAACTGTGAGACCTATATTTCTAAAAGATTTTACTGCATTCATCTTGAAATGCTTGTAATCTATTAACTTCTTTTAAAGAAGTGGTATTTTGGGGAAGCGATCCGGTAGTCGCCAACAAGTCCAATCCAGGAAGTGAACACTCCACTTCCTTTCTGATGGCGGTCACCGTGATCTCCCCATAGACTATGCGTGTTCTAGGATGATGTACCATGATCACCATGGGGCCCCTAGAGTGGCGGCTCTTAAAATGTTTAAGGTACATCTTGGGGCACTCAAGGGGTTCAATAGTCTGGTAGGCATCATCTTACCTGGCATATCCCTTCTGTGGAATTTTCTTAATAGATCAATGCAGTGAAATGATCATTCGTTCTTTTAGGAATCTAAAAACCTTTTCACTTGCATTTTAGGGTCTTCAATTTCAATAAGACACATTTATTTGATTTATCAATAACCCTGGGATTAAGAGAGAAAAAAAAATATTCTTTAGACTCCCCTTATTTGCCTGAATAAGAAGGTAACTCTTCATGATCAGAATCTACAAAAGGTACTGTAGAGGTAGAAGGTTCCATCCCAAAACGCAAACTGAGGTTTGCTTTTAGGATTCAAACATTTCATGATGGCGGTTTTACACCAGGAAGAAACATCCTACACTTGAACTCTAAACCCAAAAGTGACGCAAGTGTGCGCATGAACACCGATGCTGGTGAGATGGTAACATTGCTGAGTGGACTGACGAAGCCCGACTCTGGTAAGAACCACGGCCCAGTCCTAATACCAGCAACTGTTCCACCTCCTCTGTGCATAACCTCTATCGAAAGTCACAGTCTGTCTGCTTATGTTGAACTACTACTTTGTGCCACTGCATGTGACCAAAGGAGAGGGGAGAAAATGAAATATTAAAAATGATATGACAACTTAACTACTACACACAGCGCTGTTATACAGTAGGTATGGAAAATCCTTAAGGCTGGGTCTATGGTGACCGCGCGCTCGCAACGGTGCGCGTGACATCACCCACATTTTTCGCAGCAGTGTTTTGTTGCCTGGGTAGACGCGACGGGGAGGGGTGGCAGTGACGTCACGGAGCTGGTTCACCCTCTTTGGGCAAACGGCTCACGTGACCTGGCAGTCGCGCCGTGGAATCAAATTTATCCGATTCCTCGCACGGTCTATGGCCGCGATCATTGCCTTAAGGCATTGTGATCTCGCCGCACGCGCACTGCGCCGCACGGTCTCGCCGACCATGGACGCGGCCTAACAGGATCACCATGCAAGTTTTCCATACGTAAAATCCTCACCTCAGAAAAATACCAAAACCTGTAATAAAAAATAAAAAAAACGAAGAAAAAAAAACTGCCTTCCACCTTACCTCCAGGTAGAACAGAAAAATCACTGGCCAGGAGTAAATAGAAGGATTCTTTAAAGGTCCCATCCCCACAAGGTCAAAGACTTCCGACCTACATAGAGGGAGAAGCTGCGATCCCACAGGTGTGTGCAGCCGTGGGACGCAGAAGCCGCCACAATTCAGAATAGCACCACAAATATTGTGAACTATAAAATACTGATCTCATTAGGAGCTAGGATGAGACTCACATTTAGCTGAAAGGGGATGCTGCACAGATGTCAGTATTGCAATGATAAGTACTGTTTTAAGCATTGATTGTTTCCAAAAACAATATTTTACTTTATGAGTGCTATAAAATAAAGAATATACTGAAGAGTTCTAGAATGCAGTACGTGATCAAGTTAAAAATGGAAATGTAAAAGGTGAGTGGTAGGGGAGAAAAAAAAAACCACACACAAGATGTTTAGATCGATCAAGAAGAATGTCATACTTCATTGTAAACTAACAGAGAGTTCATGCTCTAAAGCAGCGGTGCGCAAACTGGGGGGCGCGCCCCCTTGGGGGGGCGCAAGATTATGTAGGGGGGGCGCAGGCTGCGTGTGGAGAAACCTGGGGGCGGGCAGAGCTGTGCACAGGCTGCTTCCAGTTCTCTGCTGTCTTGCAGAGGGGGCGGGGCCTTGCAGAGGGGGCGGGGCCTTGCCGCGGGGCCTTCCCTGCACACAGACAAGCCCTTCTCCTCCTCCTGTCTTTTACCCGCCCGTTTTCAGCTGCACATGGGGGGACCGGAGCAGGTTTAGTTACTCCCTCCACCCAGTGTGTGTGTGTGTGTGTGTGTGTGTGTGTGTGTGTGTGTGTGTGTGTGTGTGTGTGTGTGTGTGTGTGTGTGTGTGTGTGTGTGTGTGTGTGTGTGTGTGTGTGTGTGTGTGTGTGTGTGTGTGTGTGTGTGTGTGTGTGTGTAGAAATGTGTGTGTATATGTATGTGTGTATATGTGTATATGTGTGTGTGTATATGTATGTGTGTGTGTGTGTATATGTAGAAATGTGTGTGTATATGTAGAAATGTGTGTGTATATGTATGTGTGTGTATATGTGTGTGTATGTGTTTTGTATGTATGTGTGTGTGTGTGTGTGTGTGTGTGTGTATCTATATATGTATGCGTGTGTGTGTGTATATATAAAGTATGTGAATGTGAATGTGTGTGTGTGTGTGTGTATATCTCTCTATGTGTGTGTGTGTGTGTGTGTGTGTGTGTGTGTGTGTGTATATATATATATATGGATTGTTGTGTGTGTGTGTGTGTGTGTGTATGTGTGTGGGTGTGGGTGTTGGGATTGAGTGTTGTGTGTGTTGGTGGTGATTATGTGAGTGTTGGTTGTGACTGTGTGTGTGTAGTGATTGAGTGTGTGCTGTGTTGCTTGTGATTTGAGTGTGTGTTGTGTGTGTGTGTGTTGGTTGTGGGTGTTGTGATTGAATGCAGCGTTGCACAAACTGAGGGGGGGACGCCCCAGGCGCAAGATTATTTAGGCGGGGCGCGTGCAGCAAAACCTGGTTGTGCAGGCGAAAAAGATGTGCGCGCGCGGGCGGCCAAATAGAATAGTGGAGGTTGGGCCACGTGATTCGGAGGTACGCGGAGGAGCATGCCCCAGCGCTGTGATGTCAAACGCCCCTCCCTCCGGTGTCT
Organism: Ascaphus truei; assembly: GCF_040206685.1. Lineage (NCBI taxonomy): Eukaryota > Metazoa > Chordata > Amphibia > Anura > Ascaphidae > Ascaphus > Ascaphus truei. Next base: position 324,102,335 of record NC_134485.1, on the reverse strand, counting down.
GCCTACAATAGCGCTGTGGTCCTGCTCTCCTCCGCTGGCAACCTGCTTCGCTGCGATCCTCTTCAAGTGTGAGGGTAGGCTGCCAATATATCAATCATACTATGAATGTACAGAAATAATAAAAAAAAGTGTAAACACTTCCCCGCTCGTGCTTGCAAAATTATGCAGGACACCCTGTGCTCATGCTTGGAGAGTTGGCGATGTCACCGCTCTCAGCGGCAGCGTGGACGCAGCCTAATTTTGCAAGAGCGAGCTGTTGAAGTATGTAAGTATTTAGGCTGCGCTTATAGTGCCGGCGACGCAACGTCGCCCTAAAACATGCATTGTCGCCGCCGCGTGCGCTTATAGTAAGCGTGACGTGGCGACGCGATTTTTTGAAGCCGGCAATATTTGATTTTTAAGGGGCTGTCGCCTCATATGACAGCCCCTGAACCAATCAATGGCCTGGTCGCCCACGCCGCCGCCGCAAAGCGAAATACAACTTTCGCTAGCGGCGACGGGTGACGTCGCGGGCACTATATGCGCGGCCTTAGACATATTTGTATTTACATTGTATACCGTTTAATAAAGGGTTTTTTTTCATGGGATTTTGATTACATCAGGCAGGGGGGGCCCGAGAAATTTCATGGATAAAAAGGGGGGCTCGGCATAAAAAGTTTGCTCACCCCTGCTCTAAAGTACAAACAGCTTAGCAATTACATAATTTAGCACATCACACGCTGACATAAGAAAATTGTCTGAATCTGAGAACTTTTTTCTGTCTTGAGTGTTTATATGAAGAAATAACGAGAAATGACTTAAGTGATACAACAAAATGTGTCACAACAAACAAAACCAATCTACTTTATTACCAGTCCAGTACAAACACCCATCACTAAATCTGCCACCATCACTTCAATTCAAATCATTTCAGAACACTTATTTCACTTCTCAAAACAGTGTGTTATAGTCATGCAATTTACGAGCGGAAGAATTCAATAGCAATTACCTCTGATTTTATTTTCTTGTACAGAATTTTCCACTAACTAACCAATGAAAGTATTTAACATATACATTTCTAAAACTAGATTCCTTCCTATCATAATATTAATACAGATAGCACAACTGTCAGGCGCGCACACAAATATCGAGTGGGTTAAGGAAATCACTAAAACCAGCATTATAAGTGCTCTCCAGCCTCTTGCTCCCACCGCCCATGAATTCTCCATTCAATAACCATGACTGGGAACACATCGCTCCCATCTGAGCGAGCAGGAAAGCTGAAACCGGAGGCTGTGACTGCCCAGCTGCACAAAGGAGGCTTGTCTCAAACTAGTCAGCCTACCTGAAAATAATCCCAGCTGTCTCAAAAAGGCTACAGAAGTTTAGAGGAAGAGGAACTTTCTGTTAACCTCCTGACTGCTGAAAGGGCCAACAATTAATTATAAAGCTTTATAATGGTTTCAAGCAGCATTTCCAAACGGCAATCTGGACAAGTGGCAGCACTGTAGAAATTAACCAAACGATGAACAGGCTAAACGGAGAATAAATATATTTGAGTCATGTGCCACTGTTCAATCCCATGGAGATTTACAGTGCGTAATCTTGGCAGCATAGTTCCTAAACTCTCGCCTGCGTGGCAGCCTTCAATGAAGTGAGCGAAGTGCAATGAAGTGAAACCTCCTGCTGTCCGGCCTCCCTGCATCTCACCTGTCTCCCTTACAATCTATCCTAAACGCTGCTGCCAGAATCACTCTACTCTTTCCTAAATCTGTCTCCCCTCCTGAAATCCCTCTCCTGGCTTCAGATCAAATCCCGCATCTCACACTCAATTCTCCTCCTGACTTTTAAAGCTTTACACTCTTCTGCCCCTCCTTACATCTCAGCCCTAATTTCTCGCTATGCACCATCCCGACTCTTGCGTTCTTCTCAAGGATGTCTTCTTTCTACCCCCTTTGTATCCAAATCTCTCTCCCGCCTTAAACCTTTCTCACTTTCTGCCCCGCACCTCTGGAATGCCCTTCCCCTCAATACCCGACTAGTACCCTCTCTATCCACCTTTAAGACTCACCTTAAGACACATTTGATTAAAGAAGCATATGAGTAGCACCGTGGATAATCCTGGACACGACACATAAAGCTTGGCCCCCTGCAGACGCACTTACTAGAATTCCCTCCTACTGTCTCTATACGTTCCCTACCTACCAATTAGAATGTAAGCTCCTCGGAGCAGGGACTCCTTCCTTAATGTTACTCTTACAGTATGTCTGAAGCACTTATTCCCATGACCTGTTATTTATATGATTTGTTATTTATATGATTACAACATGTATTACTACTGTGAAGCGCTATGTATATTTATGGCGCTATATAAATAAAGACATACAATACAAGGAGCAATGAGACTAACATTATCTTAGTAGAAGTGGATAAACAGAGGTACAGTGAGACTAACGGACGTGCCGAAGGTCACATAGGCGAGACTGACACAGATTTTTTTTTTTTTTTTTTTTAAATCAACACCTTCATTGTTGGAAGGGGCCTGCAATGCACTGGGTTATAGCTTGGGTCTTTTGCGAAGCAATCAGAACAGGAGACTGTGCGACATCGGCTAGGAATAATGCACAACCGACTGAGAAAAAACAATTAAGAACTACAAGAAATAGAACAAAAAAGATCTTCTACATAAATTGCTTATGTGGCAAATATGGATTGGGCAGTAACAAAAAAAAGGTCATCAATACCAAAGTAGTTAATCATGACAATATTATTTGTGGTTGACATTGTGTTTTAATTTAAAATATATCTTTTATATTTACACAGATGTTTACAAAAACTACTTTGAACAGTATTGCTAACATGTATTGAAAGGTTTTACCTAATGAAAGGTTTTACAATATATTTTACAATAAATAAAAACACTTATGTCCACATATCCCTAAAAACATCAGAGATGGAGGTAGGGATTGAAAGGAAGGTGGAAAACTCAAGCTAAATCGATTATCTGAGGAATGAGGGTGCCCTATTCTTGAGGGATGGGTGCCAATGCCATTTACATTTCTCAAAAAGCCACATCGTAGACTACATATCCATAAAACATCAATAATGCCATTAACTGACTAATACCATGTTAAAAATAATTTCGACCCACATTCATATTTATTATTGCGATATTACAATCATCGGTTTATTGACCAACTTTGGGTGGGGGGCAATTAAATAAAGTTTCACAACTGACCTCATGTAGACCACTTAGCAATGCCACTTTATCCAAGGTCAGGGTGGCAGATACATTTTTATTTAGTGGGCCATCATACCTTTTATAGATCCTCATACACACAACCGGACATACAGTATATACTATATATTGATGTTCTTCCGACCTCTAACAAGCTGCAGTCCATTCAGGAAAATCATGTTTGTAGAGGATTTCAGACGATACGGAAAGCAAATTTCAATTTGCATGAGTTTCCCTGAACAGCTCCTTCTGCAAACTGAATGATGGGTTTGTAATTATTGGTAAATATTTACTTCATAATATTTCCAATCTCCACCAGACAGCAATGACATCACTTGGACAAATGGAAAGTGGTTTGTCTACTGGAAAAGCGGCCAGTCAGTCCCATGGAGCATTAACTTAATATGCACCTCACTCGTCGTGCCCTGTTCAACTACTGCACACCAAGGCTGTCTGTCCTGCAACACCAATGCTAATAGCAGCATGCCCTGCAACCGATTCCTAGATAGCAGCATGCCCTATTTATCTACTATTTCCTAGCTTTCTGCCGCTGCACCTTAATATTGTCCTATGAATTCTAGTACAGGCAGCACAACTGTCACAGCACATCCATCAGGACAAATACAAATGCTCCCTGCAAATGTGACACTGCCTTAGCAGATACAGAACTGTACTCTGTCCAAATCTCTGCAACGCAGACAACAGTACATCTTCTCCTGAAGCAACAGCCCAAACAACCCACTTGTGACCATACATGTTCTCTAAACAGATATAACTCAACCCTGTTTGCTGGTAGAGAACTGTAATCCCCACCCATCCGAACCCACTAATGACCCCTTGCCAACAACACACAAGCAGATCTACTACTACATCTGTTTTGTGCCCCACAGCGCACTCCATATGTGAGCCTGGACCATCTAAACAGTGTGGTTTCTTTATTCTGCACTACCTCCCATACAGTACAAGTTACCCACTATAACTATGGTCTGCGTTACCCACTATACAGACATCTACCACTGCACCTCTCAAAGAGTAGACTCACATCAGTCTGCACCCCAACCCTATCCAGTCACACCTTGCTTTATTTACTCCAATCACAGATTTGACACAAATATTTCGGCCTCTACACATCCAGCTCATCACCTCAGCCTTGTTTTGCTGCATCCTCTTACAGAACGGACATTGCACCTGGATCCATCCAAGTAATGACTGGTCTCCATGCAACTCATACACTTTTACTCTTCAGCCCTGCTGCACTATGGCCATTTCTACCCTGCCGATACACATGCGGTGCCCATTAGGGATTCCCAGTCAGCTCAGCATACATTGCTATCACAACAATACAATGCATCACCACCTCTCAACATAAACAACACCTATTTTATTCAGGCCAGGCACCTCCATCCTTCCTATGCTCTCGGTGCCCCCCCCCCCGCCCCCCAGTAACCTGTACTATCGTTGCACCTCAATTCAGCCTAGTCATACTATCTGCAATTCCAGTAAGGTCTCCCCTGTCCTCCCATAGCACACTGTACCTCAAACCCAGCTACAACACCTCCAGCACACACAGCTCTCCCCACCTCAATCCTGCCCTGCAGCACCCTCTACCATTCCAAAAAACGACCACTCCCACCACTCTGCAGCAACCCCCGCTACACCAGCAATAAATCCCCTCTCTCCCCCCCCACCCCCCAACACAGCACCTCATCATGTCTTTCCAGCCCTTCATCAACGTGAAACCCCCTCCTTTCCCCTGCGCCAAGCAACGGTTTGCGGCCCCCTAGTCACAAAAGCAGCTCGGTGTCTGCGGGAAAGTCAGGCCGGAGCCCCCACAACGGGAAAGCGGAGCCTGGCTGTCATTAACCACTGAGGGAGACGGTTACCGGGGGAGGAGTGGGCAGTTTTCCCTTTCTACTCCTCCCCACTCTCCACGTAACCCGCCCTCACACACCGAGGGACGGATTCCTACCGTGAGTGTCTAGGATGCGTGGCGAGGCGCAGGTCCGTTCTTCTCTGTGACAGGTCCTCTCGGGCGGCCGATGATAATCTGAGGAGTAGGGGGAGGCGCGAGAAACCGATCGGGGGGGGGGGGTGGGCCGAGGCTTTACAGATCGTACCAATCAGAGCGCAGTATTCCGTCGCGCGCAAGGGAAGGAGGAGAGACGGGGGTCGGCGCGAGAACAAAACGTAGCACAGCTTTGAAAAGAGAGAGGGGAGACAGTTGTCGGAAACAACCGAGAACATTCGGAGCGGGCGAGGAGAGTCGGAGATTGGCGGAAATAGCCGAGGATGTTCGGGGAGTGCGAGGAGAGTCGGAGATTGGCGGAAATAGCCGAAGTTGTTCGGAGCGGGCGAAAAGAGAAAGAGATTGGCGGAAATTGCTGAATGATTGGCTCGGGAAAAGGAGGCGTGTCCTATTGAAAATAAGCTTGCTTGGAGAGTTGCCGAGTCTGTGTTTGCATACTAGGGAGCAATAATAATTCATAAAATATGTTTAATGGGTAATCATTTGATTTATTTTTTTAAATCAGATAAGTAGAGGCTTTGTTTGTCCTGGGACAAGCATACCCACCAGCTGTACATATTTATTGACCTAATGTTGGGGTGCTGTACCTATTGCCCCTATTTCTGCCAGTGTGCCAGAAGAGAGACACTTAGGCCCCGCTCACACAGCATGATACATGACGTGACGCGCGTTCGTTACAGATGCCAATGGTTCAGTATTGAAACTACCATTGGCTGCAAAGTACGGCGTCGACGCTGCTGCAGTCGCGGGAGTCTTTTCAATCTGTGATCTCCGGCTGCAGCAGCGCGACGTCAATTTCAGCAGCCAATCAATGCCCAGGCGTTTTGCATTGATTGGCTGCTGAAATTGTGGGGGGGGGCAGAACTGAAATAAAACTAGCTTCGGTGACACAGACACACAGGTCCCCGCTCCCCGCTGCACACACTACCCCCCCCCCCCCACCCGGTCTGAAGGTGAATTTTGTTCACGCCCCCGCCGCGACCCAACTCCTACAGCTTGAGCAAAGATCGCTGGGCTGCAGGAGCGTGCGGCGGAGGCGCACGGCTGTAGCAGGCAGTGTGAGCTTGGCCTTAGGCTGCAGCCCCGCAAGCACAGACCGCGCTCATGCTTGAGAGCGGTGACATCACCAGCTTTCCAAGCATGAGTGCCGGGTGTCCTGGCTATTTCGGCAGCGCGGGGGAGGGAGGGGGGGCCTTGCGGGCAAGTTGAGCGTGCTCGAAAGTAAAAAATTTCTGTTTACCCAAACGGCAAGCATGGGTGAGCGTGCGTACGCGCGCGCACCGCATGAGCGGGGACTTGCATATATAGATATATGTAAGTAAAAGCTCAGCGCTAGCGGGGACGCAGCCTAAGGCTGCGGTCCCAGTAACAGCCTATGCGCGCGGCGTGCACTGTGCGTGTAAGCACCGCCACTCAATGGGGCTTGGCCCAGTACGCACCGTCACGCAGAAGGTGCAGCCGCGCAGTGCTGCAAGGTTTTTCCCAACTCAAGGTTTTTCCCAACTCAATCAAATTGAGTTCAAACCTTGCGAACCAGCCGTGTGACGTAATGGCCACGCCCCCGCAAATCCCAGACCACACCCCCTCCCGTCGCAAGCTCCCCTCTCCCTGTCAGACCGCAGATCGCGGTTAGCGCTGTGCACGCGCCGCCCTCCCCCCCCCCCCCGCCGGGCGCGTGTGTCACAGATATTACTGGGGACTCAGCCTAAGGCCTCATCCAGGGTGGCGCTGAGCGGTCGGGCGTGAGCAAGCAAATTTGATTTTGCTGCTCGCAAGCACGTCGCATGAGCGGTTCGCCAAATGAGGGCGAAACAGCTCGTGACGTCGGGGCAACGCCCCCAGGCGAGCGCGCGCCTAGCCGGCCACAAATTACCCGGCCGAGCAGGGCGCAGCGCGCCAGAACAAGCGCGCCAGTTCCATGCCTGGCCGCAGCCTTAGGCTCCGATTCACAAAAGGGTGCTAAGCTTTTGCCTTTATTCATATGAATGGGAAGAAAGGCGTACTAACGCTTAGCACCCTTTGGTGGATCCGGGCCTAAGTGTAATTTACACCCCATTGCAGATCTCTCAACTTCCAAGGACTGAAATCTGTAGAGATTTCGGGGTTGTGGCCAAAATAAACGGCAATTTATTTTGAAAGTGGGACTCGATGGAACTCTGTGATGGGCTCGTTGCTGTGAGACGCACAGAAAGTCAGTGAGCATTGACAGGCCTGCCATTGGTTGAAGCTGGAAACTTTTAACCAATAAGATCAGCTGGGGAATTTAAAACCTATTAATCATAACAAGATCTGATAAATGTAAGCTTCCGAGATGAATATCCCTCCTATGGAGTGTGTGGATATCAAAATATGCAAATAAATACTCGTGCAATTGGGAAGCACAGTTTGAAATAGGTCAGATGTGCGGTGCCAGAATACATATGGATAACTAGGTGATCCATATCTGCCATCAATTTTAGTTCATTTATTGCACATTATTTGGGGCTCATGATATGGATTACAGTAGGTTAAAAATGCATGTAATGCCATAGAAGAAACATCGATTTACTGGTGAGAGGTAGCAAGGTAGATTGCTGCATGCCGGAATGAAAGGGGGTCAAACTGACACCCTTTCAAGATGCAGGAATGATAAAATAAAAGCATTTGCAAGAGCTGAGTTGTGGCTCATGAAACCTGCAGAGGAGCCGCCACCACGAGGTTCTATGGATGGCAGTTGCCAGCACAAAGGGACAGTTGGAATTTGAATGGAAGATGACCGTTGAAGGGTCATTTAGGAACAGGAGTCATGTATAAATTAACATGTGTAGCCAGCTCCCCTCTTACCTCCTGGCCGGGGAGGGGGGCGGCTGTAGAGCTGCCGCCGGACCTCCGGGCGGACCCGGCTAGGTGCAGGGAGCCGCTTCTGTACTTTGTAGCACAGGCGGCAGCCATTTTGACTTTTGTGCATGCACAGTGTGGTCCTCGAGCATTGGCCAATAGTTGCAGCGGCCATTACTGAGGCTCCACACGGGACTATATGTGCCAGAGTCCTTCAGGAGAGGAGGGCTCATGGGGCTAGAGCAACCAATAGGGCTCCAGGAGGAGAGAGAAGGATAGAGATACAGTTTGGCGCGAACGCAGCGCGCGCCTGTCGGAGAAGGAACAGCAAGGAAGAAGGTAGTGTCCAGGTGCCTGTGGCCCCCGGACTAGGCCAGACTCCCCCACAGGTCTCAGTTAGGCCCCGACTCACTGTAGATTGTGTGTGCATAGGGAAGGCCCCCAGATAGGGACGCTCCCCTTAGCACACTGCAGTGTTAGTACACCGGTGACGGACGCCACATGGTGAGCTGCGGTCTGGGTACAGACCACAGGCACCCCAAGAGATATTAAGGGACACCCTCCAGCTGGGGCTCCCTCAAGAGGCGGACGCCTTCGGCAACGAGAGAGTGAGAGGTTTCGGCAGACCCACATCGTGGGCTCACAGTGCTGTTCTGCGGATCCACCATTTCCAAGTTGGCCTGGTCTGGCCTAGGACCAGGAAGGTACCCACGTGCACCAACGTCCTTACACAGGGGGTAGCGCTACTCCACACACACTTTGGGTGGGCATTGCTCTGGACACCGGGTGGTTATGTGCCATGGGCACCTCAGTACTTTGGGGGGAATCTCACCAGGGTGTGAACATTGTGTGGGTCATTGCATTGTGGGAAGTTTGGTTATAGTTTTGTTATTATTAATGCGTGTGAGTAAACTGTTATACTATACCTGTGTGGTGTGTATTACTATTGTATTGGTTCCTGTGAGGGGTTATACTGCAGAGCTAGGATCCCTCCCAGGTGGAGGCACTGCACCAAAAAGAACGAAAGCATACCCCAGGCTCCCAGCGGCGGAGGCTTAGGCCTTCTGTGAGCCACAGGTAAAGGCAACACACGTAGTTCCCTTAGTTACGGGGAAAGAGGGCTACACATGGATGTGAGGAGTTGTAAATAAATAGTTTAAAGTGCCAAGTAGTGCTGAGTCTTGCTCCTGCCTCCCCTTGTGAATTATGGTGACGGTGATTACTGAAACTGTGGAGAAAGACTCTACATTTGGCACCGCAAACAGGATTTAAGGAGTCCAAAGCAGGAGGTGACTGACGGGTGTCACGGTGAGATTATGGCAGGCTGTATAGTCACACATAAATATATATAACAGATGATATATATTTATCACTGGGTCTGAACTGGGACGAGTCTTAGATATAATAAAGTATATTTATTCCTTTGGATAGGTGAACACACGAATAATACAGTAACAAACAAGAAGTACACTTACTTTGGGGTTGGGGAATGAGAAGTATGGAGCATAGCAATTCTCTCGCAATCAGGTAGCATTCAGATGATAAAATGAAGACCAAGGATACAGGGTGGACATCAGTTTATAAACCTTTTGTGCCCTATCCTTAACATCGAGTACCGTGGATTGGTTCTCAATTACCTCTAGCCAGTAGTTAACGTGGGAACACTTTTTGACCCATGCCCCCGGCTAGTTGGGATATGCGCAGTAGAGCTCGGGGGTCCCATTTCTATAACCCCTCCTCTATATCAGGAATGCCAGCTAGTCTACCAAATGGAGTACCTGGCAGGAAATCCTTTGTTGTGAGGTGTGAAATGGAACACTTGAAGACTGCTCTGGTTTGAGTAGTCTCCACCCTCATGCAAACAGTGGAGGTGACAAAATCCTTTGAAACATACTCAGGCCCTAGACATTGGGTCGCCTTTCTGGCCATATGCTACCCTGGTATGCAAAGGAATTTCCTCTGAGTTTTACCCATATCTCGGAATACAGTATGTTGGATAAAACATGAACATATCAAAATATCCGGTTCCTTTGGGTCCAGCAGGTCCAAACTTCCCAGTTCTCAATGCCGGAACTCGGACACCCTGTGGTCCAATTTGCGACCTGGGAAACCGGAGATACACAAATACACTTAAAACCGTTTTACATTTTAATACACAAATCTCCGCTGTAAATTAAATCACGTTTTTTCACTAAATCCCCATTGAAAACAACGGGCTTCGCCGCCATAGACTTTCAATGGCAAACCGCCGCCGTTGGCGGCTATGGGAATCCCCGCCATAGACTTTCAACGGGGCGATGCCGCCGTTGAAGTCAATGGGAGTTTTCCGCCGAAGCCGGTCAATGGGGTTTGGCCGCCATTGGAGTCTATGGGAAAAATCCCGAACCTTCAAGGGGGTCCATATTCCGTCGGGTTGGTCCAAGAGGGTCAAGGATGGTTCTGCAGCGATGCCGGAGCAGTGGCTACAGATACCCCAAACCCTGACTCTCTGGACCCTCCGGAACCAGAGCTATGGAATACCAAAATTCAGCATTTGACACTTAGCCGTTTTCCTGAGCTGTTTCTGCCGCCGCCATTGGAACCTATGGCGCGGCCCGCTCTTCTCGGTTCGACCCTTTTCGGAGGTCCAGGATACGGGGACCCGGTGGTGGTCGAGTGGGGGGAGGTCTAGGAACTGGGGACAGTAAGAATTTTATTCCTAGGGGCCCTAGAACTGTTTATTTCCACGCCACTTGTCGTTGAACTTGACTTGTAAGTGATCAAAGCTCTCGTATTGAAAATGTATCCGCTTTGCGGTTAAGCGGTTTGGACGGCAGCCAACTCGTTCCTGGAAAGCTCTTTCGAGGATTTCTCCATTAATGTCAATGAGCCAATAGACTATCAATGGGAAACCGCCGCTCTCCCTCTCGGACGCCATCTGCTGGTCTTCTCAGGAACAGGAATCCACAGCAAGATTCACCATTAGAAAGCATTGAGCCCTAATGGCGGCCTATGGGAACCTGCAAAATGGTGCCTGAAAAGGCGGGAAAGCTACACAAAGGGCTATAATCACTATACAACTATTAACCCTTGTGCTCCCGGATGGATCCCAGTGTGTGTGTGCTTCAGACCAGATGTTACAATAAAACAGGGGAAACAGGGGAATACACATTTACAGGTTATAACGGGTTGAATCACAGTTCTGGGTCTCAGCCCAGTTAACCCCTTGTCTCCCTGGTGAGGTCAGGGGATGGCCAAATGGGGTGTAGCCCCTTTAATACCGGGCCACCCCCTTTCTCCCTCTACAACGGGCACCATGGCATTTGCATATATATGTATGAACTGTATCGCTGTGACCCCAACATTATTCTGTACTCCTTTCAAGTGCCCTGGCTGCCAAAGTTCACCAGTGAGGAGACAGATCTGTATGATAGTTTAGTGTAACTTTGGAAAAAAAATGAGGACATTGCTCGTGCAGTATCAGGTGACACTAGGGTTGCCAGGTGTCTGGTTTTCACCCGACAGGCCGGTAATTCCGTTGCCTGTCCGGTATAAAATCGGAGGTAATACCGGACACATATGTGTCCGGTATTACCATTTTTGTGGTGGCGGAGGGCAGCGCAGGCAGGCAGCGCAGACAGTAGTACTGAGACTGGGGGCGGGCAGAAGCACTCGTTTGTGTGTGTCTGTGTGCAGCCTGTCCCTGATTGGAGGAGCGGAGAGCCAATCAGAGGACAGCGGGGGCGGAGCCCACACCCCGGCGGCTCAGAGACGTCTGTGTTACTGTCCTTCCTGGCAATAAGGTAAGGACATAGATTGGGCGATGGCGGGGCCAGGGTGAGATGGTGACAGGATGGGGGACAGGGTGAGATGGTGAGAGGATGGGGGGGGGGCAGGGTGAGATGGTGACAGATGGGGGGGGCCAGGGTGAGATGGTGAGAGGATGGGGGGGGCAGGGTGAGATGGTGACAGGATGGGGGGGCCAGGGTGAGATGGTGACAGGATGGGGGAGCAGGGTGAGATGGTGACAGGATGGGGGGGCCAGGGTGAGATGGTGACAGGATGCGGGGCAATATAAGAGAAATGCTGCACACCTCAAAAAGAAAAATAATGATACAGTTACCGGTGCTCCAGTGTTCCTTTGTTCATCTGGACAGGATGCGGGGGCCAGGGTGAGATGGTGACAGGATGGGAGGGTGAGATGGTGACAGGATGGGGGGGCCAGGGTGAGATGGTGACAGGATGGGGGGGAGCAGGGTGAGAGGATGGGGGGAGCAGGGTGAGAGGATGGGGGGGCATGGTGAGAGGATGGGGTGGCCAGGGTGAGAGGATGGGGGGGGCAGGGTGAGAGGATGGGGGGGCAGGGTGAGAGGATGGGGGTGGCAGGGTGAGATGGTGAGAGGATGGGGTGGGGGGCACGGTGAGATGGTGGGAGGATGGGGGGGGGGCAGGGTGAGATGGTGACAGGATGGGGGGCCAGGGTGAGATGGTGAGAGGATGGGGGGGCCAGGGTGAGATGGTGACATGATGGGGGAGCCAGCGTGAGATGGTGAGAGGATGGGGGGGCAGGGTGAGACGGTGAGAGGATGGGGAGGGGGGGCAGGGTGAGATGGTGACAGGATGGGGGGGCCAGGGTGAGATGATGATGATTGGGAGGGGGGAGGAGAATAAGATGGTGATGCGGGGGCAGGGTGAGATGATGAGGATAAGATGGTGATGGGGGCCAACCTGGGGAGATGAGATCATGATGATGGGGATATTTTAAATGTATTGGGGAGGTGGGAAGGTTGGGGTATATTTTAAATGTATTGGGGAGGTGGGGTATATTTTAAATGTATTGGGGAGGTGGGGTATATTTTAAATGTATTGGGGAGGTGGGGGTATATTTTAAATGTATTGGGGAGGTGGGGGTATATTTTAAATGTATTGGGGAGGTGGGGGTATATTTTAAATGTATTGGGGAGGTGGGGGTATATTTTAAATGTATTGGGGAGGTGGGGGTATATTTTAAATGTATTGGGGAGGTGGGGGTATATTTTAAATGTATTGGGGAGTTGGGGGGTATATTTTAAATGTATTGGGGAGGTGGGGGGTATATTTTAAATGTATTGGGGAGGTGGGGGGTATATTTTAAATGTATTGGGGAGGTGGGGGTATATTTTAAATGTATTGGGGACGTGGGGGTATATTTTAAATGTATTGGTGAGGTGGGGGTATATTTTAAATGTATTGGGGAGGTGGCGGTATATTTTAAATGTATTGGGGAGGTGGGGGTATATTTTTAAAATGTATTTGGGCGAAGTGGGGGTATTTTTTTTAAATGTATTTGTGGGAGGTGGGGGTATTTTTTTTAAATGTGTTTGGGGGGAGGTGGGGGTATTTTTTAAATGTATTTGGGGGGAGGTGGGGGTATTTTTTATATGCATTTGTGGGGCGTGGGGGTATTTTTTATATGCATTTGTGGGGCGTGGGGGTATTTTTTATATGCATTTGTGGGGCGTGGGGGTATTTTTTATATGTGTTCGGGGGGCGTGGGTGTCCAGTATTTTTGGACAAGCCACCTGGCAACCCTAGGTGACACACAGAAAGCTGCTATAATTATTGGACAGTTGAATGGTGTTGCCTTTCGAGTGATACATTTGGTGGCCTGATGAAGATATAAATACAGCTGGAAAAAATATTTCTGCTACTATTTGACACCAGAAGTGATAAACTGGCACCTACATTTACTACACCTGATTCCACAGTTCTCGCTATATGTATGGGACTAGAAATTCAAAAGGGAAAGGACTGCCAGCATCAACAGGCTCTATCAGACTGAACAAGCACATCGGGGAAAATGGCATACCCCACATGAAGAAACATCACTGCCTTCTGTTACAACTCAAAATCCTCATGAGCAGGATTGCAGTCCTACACCAGGTATTGGAGATCAAACTGCAAAATCAAATGAGATGTTAAATGGAGTTACAGAAACATGGTGCAGTGAAGATAAGGCAGAGTAACAATGCCACATTCATAGCTGAAAAATACTGTGCAGTAGTAAGCTGCTCTAGAGTGCAATCCAAACTTGGAAACTGCAGTCACCACGGAGAATAAGGTGGTGAGCACAATAAAGGTTTTCAGGGAATTCCAAAAATGTGATGAGCAAAAGAGTGCAAAATGCGACCAATCCAGATAGTGAACCACCAAGTGGCAGAAATGAGGCAGCAAACAATACATTACAGAACTGTGATATACCACAAACATTTTGCAGACAGCTCCCAGTAAAATGACAACCAAAGAAGACGGTATTCAAGAGGAACTGAAATGCAGCAGAAATGCATCCACAGTAACATTGCCCGTATCGAGAGTTGCCTTATGCTCCTCACTGCAAACAGAGTCATATTGACTTATAGCTGATAAAAAAAAATGTTTTTTATTTAAAGCATACAGTTATTAACTTAGCAGTATATTGTTTTGTGTTTGATTATATTGTCCTGTAGATTAATAATGACTTTATGAACCCAAAAATATATACAGTTAGGTCCGGAAATAATTGGACACTAACACAATTTTAATAATTTTGGGTCTGTACGCCACCACAATGGATTTGAAATGAAACAACTTAGATGCAAAAGAAGTGCAGACTTTAAGCTTTAATTCAAGGGGTTGAACAAAAATATCGTATGAAACGTTTAGGAATTGCAACCATTTTCATACACAGTCCTCTTATTTCAGGGGCTTAAATGTAATAGGACAAATTAACACAATTGTAAATAAAATGTTCATTTTAATACTTTGTCGAGAATCCTTTGCAGGCAATGACTGCTTGAAGTTTTCAGGGAATTCCAAAAATGTGATGAGCAAAAGATTGCAAAATGCGACCAATCCAGATAGTGAACCACCAAGTGGCAGAAATGAGGCAGCAAACAATACATTACAGAACTGTGATATACCACAAACATTTTGCAGACAGCTCCCAGTAAAATGACAACCAAAGAAGACGGTATTCAAGAGGAACTGAAATGCAGCAGAAAGGCATCCACAGTAACATTGCCCGTATCGAGAGTTGCCTTATGCTCCTCACTGCAAACAGAGTCATATTGACTTATAGCTGATAAAAAAAAATGTTTTTTATTTAAAGCATACAGTTATTAACTTAGCAGTATATTGTTTTGTGTTTGATTATATTGTCCTGTAGATTAATAATGACTTTATGAACCCAAAAATATATACAGTTAGGTCCGGAAATAATTGGACACTAACACAATTTTAATAATTTTGGCTCTGTACGCCACCACAATGGATTTGAAATGAAACAACTTAGATGCAAAAGAAGTGCAGACTTTAAGCTTTAATTCAAGGGGTTGAACAAAAATATCGTATGAAACGTTTAGGAATTGCAACCATTTTCATACACAGTCCTCTTATTTCAGGGGCTTAAATGTAATAGGACAAATTAACACAATTGTAAATAAAATGTTCATTTTAATACTTTGTCGAGAATCCTTTGCAGGCAATGACTGCTTGAAGTCTGGAACGCATGGACATCACCAAACACTGGGTTTCTTCCTTTGTGATGTTTTGCCAGGCCTTTACTGCAGCTGTCTTCAGTTGTTGTTTGTTCGTGGGTCTTTCTGTCTTAAGTTTTCTCTTCAGCAAGTGAAATGCATGCTCGATCGGGTTGAGATCAGTTGATTGACACGGCCATTGCAGAATATTACACTTCTTTGTCTTAAAAAACTCCTGGGTTGCTTTCACAGTATGTTTTGGGTCATTGTCCATCTGTAAAGTGAAGCGCCCTCTTCGCTGAATCTGAGTAGACAATATATCCCTATACACTTCAGAATTCATCCGGTTGCTTCTGTCTTCTGTCACATCATCAATAAACACTAGTGACCCAGTGCCATTGTAAGCCATGCATGCCCATGCCATCACACTGCCACCACCGTGTTTTACAGATGATGTGGTATGCTTAGCATCATGAGCCGTTCCAATCCTTCTCCATACTTTTTTCTTCCTATCATTCTGGTACAGGTTGATCTTAGTTTCATCTGTCCAAAGAATGCTGTTCCAGAACTGGGCTGGCTTTTTTAGATATTGTTTGGCAAAGTCTAATCTGGCCTTTCTATTCTTGAGGCTTCTGAATGGTTTGCACCTTGTGGTGAACACTCTGTATTTGCTCTTGTGAAGTCTTCTCTTTATGGTAGACTTGGATAATGATATGCCAACCTCCTGGAGATTGTTCTTCACTTGGCTGGATGTTGTGAAGTGGTTTTTCATTACCATGGAAAGGATTCTACAATCATCCACCACTATTGTCTTCCGTGGATGTCCAGGCCTTTTTGTGTTGCAGAGCTCACCAATGTGTTCTTTTTTTCTCAGAATGTACCAAACGGTTGATTTGGCCACTCCTAATGTTCCTGCTTTCTCTCTGATGGATTTTCTTATTTTTGCAGCCTAGGTATGCCCTGTTTCATTTGCATTGAGAGCTTATTTGACTGCATGTTGTGGGTTCACAGCAACAGCTTCCAAATGCGAATGCCACACCTGGAATCAACTCCAGATCTTTTACCTGCTTAATTGATGATGAAATAACGAAGGAATAGCCCACACCTGTCCATGAAACAGCTTTTGAGTCAATTGTCGAATTACTTTTGGTCCCTTGAAAAAAAGGGGGCTACATATTAAAGAGATGTAATTCCTAAACCCTTCCTCCAATTTGGATGCGAATACCCTCAAATTAAACCTGATAGACTGCACTTTAAGCTCATATTCATTATTTAACTGTAACTTGAATTTATTTTGGTACACAGCCGAAATAACAAAACTTGTATCAGTGTTCAATTATTTCCGGACCTAACTTTAGGTACCGTGAACAAAACAAAATCCCTGAACAACCAAATGTGACTGGTGCACACAGACCATTAAATTAATAACGTGTGTTAAAGTGATAACAGTGAATATACAATAATATACAGTGAAGAAATTATATAAGGTTGAAAAAAATATGTATATATGTGTATATATATGTATGTATATATATGTGTATATATATGCAGTGTTCGACAAACCTATACATTTGCTCGCCCCGGGCGAGTGGATTTAAACCCCGGGCGAGTAAATATTGGCCCAAGCAGCACACGTTTGGTACTAGGTGGCGAGTAGATTTTTTTGTGTGGCGAGTAGATTTTTTGGTGATTTGTCAACCACTGTATATATGTATGTATATATATATGTATGTGTATATGTATATGCAGTGTTCGACAAACCTATACATTTGCTCGCCCCGGGCGAGTGGATTTAACCCCCGGGCGAGTAAATATTGGCCCAAGCAGCACACGTTTGGTACTGTCACGCTTGTGCTCTCCTCACAAGCGCAGAGAGAAAGGGAAGGACCCGATAGCGAGGTGGGGAGGCCGCAGGGGATACGAAGGGAGTAAGTTGCCGCGCAGCTGGGGATCGGCGCACGTAGTCACGTGACCGCGCCGCGCGCATGAGAATGCGTGACGCGTCCGGAGGTGCGGTGCCTACTCAGAGACATGAGTGATCCAGCTGCATGTGCGCGCATGCTCTGTCAGCTCAGGCACGGGAGTCTGGAAACGGAAACCAGGAACATGGGCATGGCATGGAGTCCAGAGCACAAGATAACATCCAGAGAAGGGAATTGCTTCTTGGAGAACGTACAGACTTCTTAAAGGCATAGTGACAGAAACAGCAAGGTGCAGTGAAACTAAATATAACATAAGGGTTCTTAGTCTAATCCATTGGCCAAGGAATTATAAGCCTGCTACCATGTCAAGGTGAACCCTACTAAGCAGGTACCTACACTACCCGACGATAAACTAACCTCTGTAGTATAGGAGCAACTGTCCCAGTCTTCCGGAATCCAAAGGAGAGTAAAAGGTCCCAAGGAGGTCCAGGCAGGAACAGCGTGCAATGGATATAGCACACACCAGGGCTGGTAGCAAAAGACTAATAGCAGAGAGAAAGTCAAAGAGAGGCTTACTTCCTGTCAGGAGGAAGAGGGCAGGGTTTGCCTGAAAGCAAGATGGCGTTGCTTGCTTCACAATTCTTAAAGACACAGGATCTTGACTTGCAGCTAGAGGGCGGCGATCAGAAGTAAACAGGTAAGGAAGGGACACGCCGCAGGGGGCGCGTTCCGCGCATAGTTACAGTACCCCCCTCTTAAGGATCGAACTCCGAGCGATCCAAGAGTCTAAGGGGCAGCGATGCATAGGAAGGTAGGCTCGCAGCTAGAGGGCAGCGCCCGCCACACAGGGAATCAACAGGGAATCTTGACTCGCAGCTAGAGGACGGCGCATGCCATTCAGAGAGACATCAGAGAAACTAGGCATGGGTAGAGAATACGCCACAAGGGGGCGTGAAGTTGGCTCGCAGCTGGAGGGCGGCGCACGCCGTCACGTGTACGCGCCACGCGTGAGAGAATGCGTGACGCGACCGGGGGTGGCCGGGCTCCGTGCTACGAGTAGGGAACCGCGGGTGCGTGCATGCTCTATAAGGAGAGCGGGAACTGAGATGCGGCAGGTAAGGAGGGAGCACGCCGCAGGGGGCGTGTTCCCCGATTTCTTACAGTATCCCCCCCCCTTCAGGATCGGACTCCGAACGATCCTTACTAGACTAGGGGGGACTATAGGATCTCCCAACGTTACAGGGGTACAGGAACGGGCCTCTGCATGGAGCTAGCAGCAGGCCTCAGGAACATGGACACGAACATGGCATGGAGTCCAGAGCACAAGATAACATCCAGAGAAGGGAATTGCTTCTTGGAGAACGTACAGACTTCTTAAAGGCATAGTGACAGAAACAGCAAGGTGCAGTGAAACTAAATATAACATAAGGGTTCTTAGTCTAATCCATTGGCCAAGGAATTATAAGCCTGCTACCACGTCAAGGTGAACCCTACTAAGCAGGTACCTACACTACCCGACGATAAACTAACCTCTGTAGTATAGGAGCAACTGTCCCAGTCTTCCGGAATCCAAAGGAGAGTAAAAGGTCCCAAGGAGGTCCAGGCAGGAACAGCGTGCAATGGATATAGCACACACCAGGGCTGGTAGCAAAAGACTAATAGCAGAGAGAAAGTCAAAGAGAGGCTTACTTCCTGTCAGGAGGAAGAGGGCAGGGTTTGCCTGAAAGCAAGATGGCGTTGCTTGCTTCACAATCCTTAAAGACACAGGATCTTGACTTGCAGCTAGAGGGCGGCGATCAGAAGTAAACAGGTAAGGAAGGGACACGCCGCAGGGGGCGCGTTCCGCGCATCGTTACAGTACCCCCCTCTTAAGGATCGAACTCCGAGCGATCCAAGAGTCTAAGGGGCAGCGATGCATAGGAAGGTAGGCTCGCAGCTAGAGGGCAGTGCCCGCCACACAGAGAATCAACAGGGAATCTTGACTCGCAGCTAGAGTGCGGCGCATGCCATCCAGGGAGACATCAGGGAAACTAGGCAAGAGGGCAGCGCCCGCCACACAGGGAATCAACAGGGAATCTTGACTCGCAGCTAGAGGACGGCGCATGCCATTCAGAGAGACATCAGAGAAACTAGGCATGGGTAGAGAATACGCCACAAGGGGGCGTGAAGTTGACTCGCAGCTGGAGGGCGGCGCACGCCGTCACGTGTACGCGCCACGCGTGAGAGAATGCGTGACGCGACCGGGGGTGGCCGGGCTCCGTGCTACGAGTAGGGAACCGCGGGTGCGTGCATGCTCTATAAGGAGAGCGGGAACTGAGATGCGGCAGGTAAGGAGGGAGCACGCCGCAGGGGGCGTGTTCCCCGATTCCTTATAGGTACTAGGTGGCGAGTAGATTTTTTTGTGTGGCGAGTAGATTTTTTGGTGATTTGTCAACCACTGTGTATATGTATATATAATGCAAAACTCCACTCAACCCATCAGGTAGAAATTGTCTCCAGAGTCTCTTCAACAGAACTATTCATCCCACAGGCAGAATAAAGGACTCGGGCCATCCCTTTAGGTTGGAGGAAAGGAGATTTCACCAGCAATAAAGGAAAGGGTTCTTTACAGTAAGTGCAGTTAAAATGTGGAATTCATTACCCATGGAGACTGTGATGGCAGATACAATAGATTTGTTCAAAAAAAGGTTTTTAGAAAGGAAAGGTATACAGGGATATACCAAATAAGTATACATGGGAAGGATGTTGATCCAGGGATTAATCCTATTGTCAATTCTTGGATAATTTGACATTGGGTTTTTTTGTTTGCCTTCCCTGGATCAATAAGTATAGATATAGAATAAAGTATCTGTTGTCTAAATTAGCATAGGTTGAACTTGATGGACGTACGTCTTTTTTCAGCCTCATCTACTATGTAACTATGTATGTAATGATCAGTATGGGATCCCCTTTCTAGCAAAAACCTTGTGCGCTTTAAGCGGGGCACATATCCCCTAAAATTCGGATCCCACCATGGTAATTTGTCTGCGTCGGTGGGCACATTGTCAGTCACACATGAGGTAGTCATTGTGCATGGGATAGCTGGTCTTTGTGGCGGGAATGGCTACAGTCAGAACGGGCGTAACCGGTCTAAACGACCGGGACTTGTCACTATGGTCACCACTAGTTCCCTTGGAACTATCGGTCAGACTAATGGAATGATCTAGAGGGGTTGATGGCGGTGAATGGGAACGCGGGGCAGAACGGAATAAGTCCCGGGCTCCAAAGTCTGGTGAAACCGAGCTTCGGGCCCCAGCCGGAGTGGCAGCCAGGCAGACTGTCCGTAACAAGGCCAATTTCTGGCCACGCTCCAGAGCACGGCCAACAAGTCCCGAGGATTTGGCAATGTCCTTTTGGGCCTGTGCCTCCAACGTACGGTGTCTTTGCTTCACCTCCTGCTCCTGGACTCAGCAGTGCTGCAAGAATAGGGCCCCCGGATGGGTATTCATCACCGAGGAAGCAGGAGCAGACATCAGCAGCATTGACGGTCGTCTCCATCGCAGGGTCCTCCTCGTGGATCCCGGCATCCGGGCACTCAGCTTAAGTATTTGCCACGTAGACCATGGCTCGATCATGGGCCTTGAAAATGGCCTGGCAATGAAGTCGGAGCTGGGACATCCCTCCAGGAACATCAGTCGGTTGAAGGTTGGCATCTGGCATCAGGATATCCAGGTAGGAATCAGTACTCGTGACGGATCATAGGGTTACAGCATCGGGATCGGTGGAGGTCACGTCTGACTCCTCTACGGTTGCACCCACGTTGTCTGGTGAGTACCGCACCAGTCCAGCGGCGGTAGACCTCTCTGGTGGCGAGTAGAACAGCAATGGTGTTGCAGGCCCAGCTGGCCTGATCTTTTCAAGCAACAGCACGCCTCTTCCAAGGCGTGGATCTGAGCGGAAGCAGGCACTGCAGCAGCGGGAGACTCACAAGGCCTCATCCTGGCCGGGGTGGGCACAGGTACATCCGAGATAGACACTATTCCCTTAGGGCTGGGGGAACCGGCAGCCTTGGATCCCAGCACTCCCAGCGACCCCGCACCAGAGTTCAAGCTGAGTGATCGGCTGATCCCACATTTTGGATCGGGACTCACCAGGTGCTGGAGCATGGTCCAGTAGTCCAGTTTAGGGGCTTTGTAGGTCAGCCCCACCACCTCCACCAGTCTCTAGAGGGATTTTGTAACCTCAGTCAGTCCCCGGCTGGTGGTTAGATGGCTAGACGTTTCCCCTCCAGGGCCCTGGAAACTGAGGTATTGCGTGGTATATTCTGAGCACTGGGATGCATATTCCAGTGTTTGCCCCACCTGCGCACACTGCATTCAGTTGAGGCAGAGCGTGTTCTCTCCATCATGGGGTAATAATATTAACCCTCCAGGCAGAACGAAGCGCACGCCTTTTTCTTCATCCATCGTCAAAGGTCAGGTAAGGGAGTACACGCACATCTGTACTGCAAGGCTGCCATGTGCAGGTGAAGTTGGATCTCCACACTCGCACAGGGCAGCAGAGGGATACACCCATAGCTCCTCCCTCTGGTTTTAAGAACAGCTACTAGGAATCAAGGTCAGACTTGGTGTTCACACCAATCCCGGATTCTTGGCTAGAAGGGCGCAATCAGGTTCCGTGCCAAATCCATAGGTTTGTAGCAAGGTACTGCAACTTTGGATTTTGCAGAGTTTTGCACAGCTTGCCACGCGGTCTCCCGTAGAGCGGGAACCGCCATTTTGGATAGAAAAGCATCGTCCTTTTAACCCTAAGGTTAAAGGTTAAAGCACAGTCTTTGCATAGCAATAAACAAAATTTGAATTGGTAATGAAGGGTGACCACGTTCCCTGGCGGAGCCTCAGGGTACACCCCAACAGGATTTCTTTTGTGCTAATGAAGGGTAGCCACATTCCCTGGCGGAGCCTCGGAGTACGCCCCAACATTGTATATCTGAGGAAGGGTGACCACGGTCCCTGGCAAAGCCTCGGGGTAGGCCCCAACATAGTATATCTGAAGAAGAAGGGTAACAACGTTCCCCAGCGGAGCCTCAGGGTACGCCTCAACACTTGTCTTTGGAAGAAGGGTTGTTGGGTAACCCCCTCCCCTGTGACGCCTTGGAAGCTGTCCCCAACATTACCCAGAGAAGTGCAGTGCAAGGCGACAAGCCCAAACCCCAGTCCTGATAGTGCACAAGTCCATAAGACAGAAGCAGGACTCTGGTCCCTGCTGCAAAAACCTGTCCTGATGCCTATCTCTGCAGCGCCTCCACATATAGCCCTCTTTCCCCCCCCCCCCTCTCTGGGAAATGTGCTGCTACCAGTGTGATCTGTGGCTGCTGTTTCATACCTGGTTGGTAAACAGGAGGCAGGAGATCTCCGCAATGGTATGGGAGGACATCAGGACAGACTCACTGTGGTTCTTTAGTGGTCAGTGCCTCCAGTCCAAGAGGATCCTGATGTTTCAGGATGCACCTCATGGACATTTCTTCTTCTTTGGTACTTAGTCATTCTTCAATTATTATGCCAGGTGTTGATATGACTGAGCTTCATTGGCAGTAAAGTACATACACTGGGTCACATATCTTCAGTACCTTATCCGCCTCAGTACACTCCTCTTGCAGAAGAACTATTTCAGTGTCTGCACACTCTGGCATCTCTTCCAGAAGACCCTCATTCTCTGATGGCTATACCAGACTCTCTTCCCACTAACCCTTACTCTACTAATATAGGGAAGAACACCCCCGCCTTCCCTGGGGAGTGGCTAGTAAGCCGGCCTATTCACTGTCATAGACCCCCCTTGACAATCACAGGTTAACCCTGAACTTTATTGAACATATACAATGAACAATAGAACATACTCAGCATAGTCTACTGCTAACACTGCCCACATATAAAAGGGGACATACATTGTTAGGAGGCCAGTACTCAGTTGTCCCAGGAGATATGCTTTTGGTTGGCAGGTGGAGAAAGGCACCTGAGAAACCTAATGATTGATGGGTGAGAGGAGAAAGGGATCAGAGAAGACATATGCTTGGTGACAAAGAGATTGGAGAGGCCTCATGTTTCTGGGGAGCTGGAGGTGACAGGAAGCAAAGAGGTGTGATGCTTAGGGAGGTGGGGAAGAAGGGCTCAGAAATGCTCCCACGCCCCCCTTTACAGGTATAGTGAGGAAGAGAAGGGGGTGAATAACAGAGAGGGAGGGGTGATAGAGATAGAGGTGGAGAGAGGGGAGTGAAGGGGAGACTGAGGGAGGGGAAGGGAGAGAGAGCTGGGAGAGAGAGAACTGAGTAGAGAGAGAGAGTGAGAGATGGGGGTAAGGAAGAGAGAGAGGGGAGAGTTTGATAGGGATAGAGAGGGAATAAACGAGAGATGAGGGGGAAGAGGAAGAGTGGTAGAGAGAAGGGAAGTTTGTGATAGAGGGGGGAAGGGACTTGCAGGGCTGCCGACAGGACACCCCACTCCCACTCAAAAACCTGGGAGTCCTGGTGGAGACTAGTCCTGGGCCCAGAGAAAGCTGTCGGCGGCCCTGTGTTTATATAAGTGTAGCCATGTATCCTCTTGGCTACTAATCTGCCCTACCTAAGACATAAGCCCTGGTACCAGTGCAGGCAGTGTTAGGGTTAAATCTATGCCCTTGCTGCTGCAGCAGTAAACAACTCCCTTGAGTGACAGAGGGGTGCGCCTAAGGCCTGTGTATTGTCCTATCAGGGGCTCAGACCTAGGACCCTCCCGCTGGGTACAAAAGGGACTGCAGATCCAAATTTAGTTCTGGGTTGTTGGAAGTATGGAGCCAGGGTTCTGTCCACCTTCCTTCCCCTCCCTCAGGGGAGTGGGATACTACCCCTACTTCACCAGGGAGTAAGGGAGCAAAGGATAGATCTTTGGGGCCTCAAGCCAGGGACCAGAGAGAGAGAAAAGAGTGTACGTATTGGTATGCTGTATGAAGAATAAAGAACCATCGTTTGTTTATGCTCCTGCCTGAGACTGCAGTTTATCAGGGGGAGTGCAAGAGGTTTTTCCTGCAGGAACTGCAACCGGCTCTGCTGGGGCCTGCTGGATCCTTAACTAGTGCCTGGATGCCCCCACTTCACAATATTTAAAGCAGCAATCCTGCCGGGGATCTTACCTGATCCGCAGGGTGACTGGGTGGGGATTACAGACTGTCTGACTGGGTGGGGTGACTGGGCGACTGGGCAGGGGGCGGGGGTTGGTATGACTGACTATGACTGACTATGACTGACTTTTGACTGACTGGGTGGGGGGTATGACTGACTGGGTGGGGGGGGTATGACTGACTGGGTGGGGGGGGTATGACTGACTGGATGGGGGGGTATGACTGACTGGGTGGGGGGGGTATGACTGGGTGGGGGGGGTATGACTGACTGGGTGGGGGGGTATGACTGACTGGGTGGGGGGGTATGACTGACTGGGTGGGGGGGTATGACTGACTGGGTGGGGGGGTATGACTGACTGGGTGGGGGGGTATGACTGACTGGGTGGGGGGGTATGACTGACTGGGTGGGGGGTATGACTGACTGGGTGGGGGGTATGACTGACTGGATGGGGGGGGTATGACTGACTGGGTGGGGGGGGTATGACTGACTGGGTGGGGGGGTATGACTGACTGACTGGGTGGGGGGATGACTGACTGGGTGGGGTGGGGGGTACCTCTGGTGTCCTACACGTTCTCTCTCTCATACACACACACAGACACACACACAGACACACACACACACAAACACACACACACACACACACTCTCATACACACACACACACACACACACACACTCTCATACACACACACACACACTCTCATACACACACACACTCTGGGGGGCAGGGAGCGGAGAGGGGGGAAGCGGAGACAGCCACGGGGACCGAGGGGAACACACCTGCTGGCATCTCCCGCCACGCGCGAGCAGCCACGGGAACCGGGTGAAAGCGGGGACCGTAGGGCAAGCGGGACCGGGGTGGGGGACATCTCCTGGCCCGCGCTTGCAGCCACGGGGACAGGACTGGAGACCAGAGGGGAAGCAAGTCCGGGGGGGGGGGGGAACATCCCCCGCTGTCATCTCCTGCCCCACGCTTGCAGCCACGGGTACAGGAGCGGAGACTGAGGGGAAGCGGGTCCGGGGGGGGGGGGGGGGGTGGGACGACATCCCCCGCTGTCATCTCCTGCCCCGCGCATGCAGCCACGGGGACAGGAGCGGAGACTGGAGGGAATGAGGGGGGAAGTGCTTGCAGGAGACAGGGACCATTGCAGGAGAAGGGCTCCATTCCGCGTCACGACCAATCAGACAGGAGGATATTTTTTTTTGTTATTATTATTATTTTTTTAATATGTGGGGGGGAGGGGGAAGCGGGGACAGCCCCGGGGACAGCCGCGGGAACAGCCACGGGGACCGAGGGGAAAGCGGGGACCGGAGGGCAACCGGGACGGGGGGGGGGGTTACATTGCCCGGGGGGGGTACATCGCCCGTTGTCATCTCCTGCCCCGCGCGAGCAGCCACAGGGCACGGGGACAGGAGCAGAACCGGAGGGCAAGCGGGACAGGGGGGGGGGGAAATCCCTTGCTGTCATCTCTTGCCCCGCGCATGCAGCCACGGGGACAGGAGCGGAGACTGGAGGGGATGAGGGGGGAAGCGCGTGCAGGAGACAGGGACCGCGCGCGCGAGGAGCAGGAGCAGCCATTACTTACCCCTGCAGAGAAGGGCTCCATTCCGCGTCACGACCAATTGGCCAATCAGCCAAGAGGATATTTTTTTGTTTGTTATTTATTTATTTATTTTTATAAAAAAATTGCGCAGAGCAAGGGAAAAAAGTAGCTGGCCACAGGCCAATTTCCGTTCGCGCCTGCCGAGTGGGCGGCCGGGTTTGTCGAGCACTGTGTGTATATATATATATATATATATATATTAGCAACTGTAAATATTACTGTATGTTCATTTGCATGTCTTAGACAGGTCTGCAACCCTGTCTTTCCCCATTGTCATATATATATATATATATTTTTTTTTTTAGTTTGATATATTATTACTTGTGTACTGAAACCTATAGACAAAACGTATATATAAAATTGTACAACACTAAGGAAGAAAACCTAATTTAGAAATAATAGCGTACATGCGGGAATGCATGAAACATGTCAGCGCTGTCTCAGCTTTCCAATCCCTTTAGACCCCATCAGTCCCAGATTTTGATTAGAACAGAGGTGATATCGATTAGGACAGCAGAATTTTTTAGTGCATGGGACTTTAATTACACGTTCAGTTGATATTGTTTGTATTTATTGAAGTACAGATGTGGAAACGTACCTCAGGATGTGCAATTTGTCCTCTTTGTTTTGAGAGATCGGCTTTAAGTGATTCGCCATAGAGGTTGTAGTTTTTTCATTGATGACCCTCGCCCCAAAAGGATCAACATTTTGTGCTGTTTCAAAGGATCTTGGACACTTTGGGATCCCCGCAAAGAAATGATTTGCCTCCGGCACGTGTTTGTTGTTCAGATTCCTGGATATGATTATATAAATATTTTTCTTTTCCACTCAGAGATAATTGACCATATAAGTGGGAAATTGTGTCTATAGTCACTTCAATCACTGCTCTCTAACCCCCAATCCTTATCTGTATAGTCTCTTTATTCTAAGTGGGCAGGCCGAGGCATCCCTAATGTTTCCCTAAAGCACTACAGAGATAACTGCTTATATAATAATATAATAATAATAGCATGTTCTTGTATAGCGCTGCTAGTTTTACATAGCGCTTTAGAGACATTTTGCAGGCACAGGTCCCTGCCCCGTGGAGCTTACAATCTATGTTTTGGTGCCTGAGGCACAGGGGGATAAGGGGACTTGCCCAACGTCACAAGGAGCCAGGCTCCCCTGCTTCAAACTCAGTGCCAGTCAGTACTCACTGAGCTGCTCCTTCTCACCTGTTTGAGATATTCGGGGGCACTATAAAAATGGTTGCCATACATTGTGGAAACAAAACACGACTCCATCGATAGATAATATTCGAAACAGAAATTGGTTCGTCTGCCAGATGGAGAAATTGACAAGTTTGGTCAATGACACTGGCTCAAATTTTCAAAAAGTCTGGTTTCCGTGGCTGGCGCAAACAGACATAACGGGGGTGAGCAATGCCATCATTTGGCTGTGATAGTGCAAGGTGAGTTCTCCTTCAACGAATGGCAGTAATCGCAACACAAGGACGGGCATGACTGATAGAGACAATTGCGGCCCCGGATCAAGTGGTTAGCAAGGGCGCACGAGGAGTTCGAGAGGTCTGGAAAAGCACCGGCTCATGGCAGATCCGGTAGACGTGGCAGAGGGGGTCCCCCCTTTCCCATCCCACCCCCCCTCTCTTCCCTAATGTGTCTCCCCCCCTGAGTCTTTGTGTAGTGTTTATTTTGTGAATTGAAGTTGCAGTACATACAGCAAATAAGTTGACTCATGCTATACTATGTTTTATAACTGCTGTATGTATGAAAACTGAATAAAACATAAAGTTGAAAAAAAAATGGTTGCCATTTCCTAAAAAAAAAAAAAAAAAAATGAAAGAAATGGGGGCTCAGACTTACCAATTGGTGCAAAACCTTATGGTACTTTACAGCTCAATAAAATGGGCATGAGTGCGCCAAGGGAAATCATAGCACCTTGATGCATAAATGCAAGTTTATTTGATTTCTAAATAATAATAAAAAAAAAAACAATTAAAATAGAGGAGCACATTTAGAATAAAGTTTATTTAATTTTCCCTGAAAAAAATGGAGGCATCGTAAAAAATTACAGGGGATGGTCTCCAAATGTACCTAACATTTGACCACTACCGTTTGCTAAAGATGCATAGAAAAAATAAGAGAGGGGAGGGGGAGACTTTTCAGTTAGCAGTGTCTCCAGTTGTATATATATCCCCACAAACAAATTAGGGAGACTTGCCTGTGCTGGAAAAGGGGCACACCTGAGGTACCTGACTGGGAGATATGCTAATGGATATGCAAAGTATATTTAAATGAGTCTTATCCCACACATCCTAAAAGGATTTCCATACCAACTATATAGAGTTAATAATAAGCCTAAGACCACAACTTTATGACTGGAATGGTGTCAGACCCAACAGGACTGTAACCTACAGATCTGGTACAGCGAGCTAAACTAGCTGATGACTACCAGTGTACCACTGTCTACTACTACCTCCACGGGATATCTATTTTGTTGATTGTAACCTTGAAAGGACTTCAAGCGCAGAGTAATAATATGTACCGAGGGCTATGAGTTACTGAGGCCAGGTGACATTACAGATGCAGTGGCCGTTATTTGAACAAATCACGGAGCCGTTTTCGTGTGCACTGCTGTATTTCACGCGACATTAACGCGACCAATCGCCCCAGGCACACGTGTTTATCGTGGTTGCTTTGTTTGAATTGCATGGATTCTGTTTCTTTGTGTGCAATGAAATGCAATGAAATGAATGAATGTGTACAGTACTGTGCTACTGTGTCAATTTCAGGTGTTTACAAACCAGAGCACTAAAATGCCATTTTCTGCACTCGTGTCTAAATGCGGTAAGGTTGGAAGAAATCACGCGCAATGACAGGGGTATTTTGAGGTATACATCGCGTGAAGTGTTCGAATAACGGCCGCTGCATCTGTAAATAAAACACAGGTTTCCTGACACACAAGTAAAAACAAGGTGAAGCACAGCAAGTAAGGCATCTGCAGAAAGTAATATAACAAAGTGAGCTGGTGACTTGAGTTAGTATTTCTAATCTTATAAAAGATAAAGACAGTGATACACATATTTACTAAGCAGTGTTCTGCCATAAGGCACCTTCGGTGCTGGAATACATTACAGCCTATTCAAATAAATGGACAGTAAGATGTCTTCCCATGACAGAAAGTGTCTCATGGCAGAAGACTGACTGCTTAGTAATTATGCTTCTCTATCCCTGAAGAGGGTAATGTGCTTTGTACAGGTATGAGCACTCAATGAGAAGTAGAGCTCATAACTAAGTATACTGTGACAGTGGTGCTAGACATCAACTGGTTTAGCTGACACTACTAAAGCTGTTGTCCGGAATAACAGAGGTTTTATGAGTCAACTTGTGATCCTGTTGGGTCTGACACCATACCTCATAACTTGGTGCCTTAGACATGTCAACCCAGTAACACTATGTGTGCTGTGGGAAGCCAACGCAATCATTTCCTGCGGTTTGTAGTTTTGTTCTAAAATAAAGTATTTCCGTTCAGTATGTGTCTGGCAGGTGGCACAGTGAATATTTGTCCCTGTTCTGTTATACTGTAGCCACCTTTGTGCATATCCGTCATGTAGCACCTTCCTTTAAAAGCAGGCCACTTCCACATCTGGTTGACAGTTTAATGTTCCTTGTGGAGCACACCTGAAATACCTGTGAGATATGCTAATAGCTAGATTAGCTACATGTGTGAGCAGTGAGTAACAAAGCCAGTAGCTACATCAGCCAGTAGCTCACACTGTTAGAGCTGTGGCCTGGCAAAGCAGTGGTTGTGGGTTCCAATCCTGTTGCATCTGACAACGTTCCAGTCATTGGGTTGGTTCCTTAAGCTGCGCTTATAGTGCCGGCAACAGCAACATCGCGTCAAAACAAATGCATTGCCGCCGTCGCGTGCGCTTATAGTAAGAGCGACACGACGACTTGGTCGCGATCGCTGGAAGTCATCTCAATTTGATTTTTTCAGCGAATGCTGCCTGACGTCACCGTCGCCGGCACTATAAGTGTAGCCTTAGGCCTGGTCCCCGCTGGCTACTGCAGCGCCCGCTGTGGCGGACGCTGCAGGGACGAAAGCCCTCCCCTCAATGGCGCCGGGCCCGCTGCGAGGGGGGGCCACAGCGCTGTGGCGAGAGTTGCTCCTGCTCTCAATAGAATTGAGAGCAGGACTCGCGACGGAGCGCTAAGCCACGCCCCCGGCAGTTCAGCCAATGAGGGCGAACCTGCCGGGTGACGTCATGGCCGGGCCTCCGTCACTCCCCCGCCACCCCCCCCCCGGTCTCTCTTCCTGCAGCTCACTGCAGACCGGGGAATCGGCTGCACGCGCCACCAGTCTCGCGGGCGCGCGTGCAGCGGAGGTGCTGGGGCCTCAGCCTAAGGCTTATCAACTCCTTTCAGGAAATGTGGGATTGGACTTATACTAATGGCTATTGTGACAGAAACCAGGGGATGGTAATAAATTCCGTATATAGGGCTCCCAGGATACTAGACAGTTTCTATCCTGTTTGGCCTGGGAGTGCAGCCTTATAATACATACACTCCATCCCACAGTTTGGCAAGCGCTGGAACTGAGGGATGAGAGATCCAGACCAGAGTTTGTCTGTTGCCTGATTTCTGTCACCTGTCATGCTAATTAGGAATCAGGTATGAAAGACTGATTTCCTGTTTGCTCTGGTCTCCCCACAAGAGCCAGGAGGCTGGAAGGCTGCTGAACTACAGAGGGGAGAAGCCTCTTCCCCAAACAGGTTCAATCTTTCTGTTCATTTGTGTAAGACTGCAAAAGTACCGTGTTTTTATGTTGGAAGTGGAAAAGCCACTTCCAACCCTGAGTCAGGGATATCTAAGTTAAGTTATCGCTCAGGTGAGCAGCTTTTGTTTTTGATCTGTTTTCTGTTGTATGCACTGTGGCAGTCTCAGTGCCTGGGACTGAATAAACCAGGCATAGCCTGTTTAAAGGAACAGTTCGTGACGCCTCATCATTTAACCTACCCTAAAAGACCGTGTTCTAAACAGTCCCGGACAAACGACGGAGCCCCAGAGTAAGCCCTTTGTCACATATGGTGGAGAATGCGGGCAGAGCACTAGGGGGTCTGCGGGTTGAAGAAATTTGAAAGAAAAAAAAAAAAAAAAAGTTTTTTTTTATCCTCTGCAAACAAGATGGAAGACGTGGTGGGTGCGCTGGTACGCAATGTCGCTGCCCAGAAAGACGCGAATGAAACCCAGCAACAGCTGTTAATAGCCCAGCAAGAAACTAATGCAAACCAGCAGCAGACGAATGCAGCCCAGCAACAGCTGCTAATAGCCCAGCAAGAGATTAATGCAAACCAGCAACAGGCGAATGCAAACCAGCAACAGGCGAATGCAAACCAGCAACAGACGAATGAAGCCCTGCAAAACGCGAATGCAAACCAGCAAGAGACAAACCGCTTGCTGAGAGAGGAGCAACAGCGGTTCGCTCAGGGCTTACAGCAGGAACTCGAGATCCTGAGGGGGACTATCAGTAACCTTCCACTGGCAGCGGCAGCCCCAGTTCCAAAAATGACCAGGGCAAGCCACTACCTTCAGAAGATGGGACCCTCGGATGATGTGGAAGCCTATCTTCTCACGTTTGAACGCACGGCACAGAGAGAGGGATGGCCAGAAGCTGAGTGGGCTGGTCTAATCGCACCCTTCCTAAGCGGCGAACCCCAGAAGGCTTACTTTGATCTAGAGCCAGCCGAAGCTAACGTCTATGCAAAATTGAAGTTCGAGATCCTCGCCCGCCTCGGCGTAACCACGGCTGTTCGCGCCCAAAGGTTTCACGCATGGCCCTTCACGATGGATAAAGCCACCCGAAGCCAGATGTATGACCTCATCCACCTCGCCCGGAAGTGGCTACAACCCGAGATCAACTCAGCCAGCCACATCGTGGAACGGTTGGTCATGGACCAGTTCTTGAGGAAACTTCCCTCTGCCTTACGCCGTTGGGTCAGTCGGAGTGACCCCCACAATGCGGATGAGCTGGTGGCCCTCGTAGAAAGGTACAATGCAGCAGAAGAGCACCCGCAACCCACAGTCGTGGAGCAACCCCACTACCCGAGGTTCCAGGACTCTTCCAGAGACGGTAAAAGGGTACCGGGGTTAAGGGGCGCTGAAGAGCGGCGACCACCTTCACGCAGCACCAGCAACAGTGGTTCGCACACTAAGGGCAATAGCCAACATGGGGAGCCGGGAAAAGGCTCTAAGTGGGACACAGACTATGTACCTAAATGTGTAAATTGTCATGAGAGGGGCCACACAGCAAAAATCTGCCCACTAAATGATGAGTGAATATAAAGAAAGAAAGAATCCCTTTAGTGTGGCACTGGAGAGGTTCACCCTAATTAAAACTTAAATTTTATTATACCTGATTAAAATAAATTGTTTGGAATAACCACATACAAAAAACAAACATACAATGATATTAAAAGACACTAGATGATGAGCCCATGCAATGCAACAGCGTGGATGGAACCTTATTCGCTGTTGTCCCAATGTATGGGCCCTAGCCCAGAGGACCCCTTGAATAACCATCTGTGGGCATTTGTAAAGGTTAATGG
This sequence comes from Ascaphus truei, assembly GCF_040206685.1. NCBI lineage: Eukaryota > Metazoa > Chordata > Amphibia > Anura > Ascaphidae > Ascaphus > Ascaphus truei. The sequence continues at coordinate 324,069,539 of NC_134485.1, read as the reverse complement.
TAAGAGGGTTCGGGCACTTCTTGACTCTGGGAGCATGGTCACACTAGTGTCCGAATACCTCTTGCCCATTAAGAAGAAACAGGGAAACAGTTCACAAAGAGTGGCAATTTGTTGTATACATGGGGATAATCATGAATATTCCACTGTTGATGTTTTTTTTGAAACAGAGTTTGGTTCTTTAGATTTCAAGGTGGGTATTGTACCCAAACTGGCACATGATGTGTTAATAGGGACCGACTTTCCCCATTTTCTAAAAATGTGGTCCCCCGCTCAGAATAGCGCCCAGAGTTCAATAGCGGACCATAACGAAGTATTAGAAGAAACAAATCCTTTCCCTTTTTCAGAAATGGAGGTTGACGAGGGCCCAAATACTGCACCGACACACTTTATTCGAGCAAATACCCAGTATGTACCTGGCAGATACCTGGAATGCGCCGCTCCTCACCTCTGACAAGCCCCGTTGCGTTTGCCTTCCCAGCCTGGGTTCATGCCTGGCTGACGGGCGGCTGATCTGTTAAATGATAATGATTAGGATTTAATAGGCTGCAATGCTTCGTGTGTCTTCCAGATGGCATAAATTCATGAATTATAATGCAGTATATATATATATACTGTGCAGTATTGCAGCCAGCGGGAATAAAATGCTTCAATCCCTGCCGGGAAATACCTCAATGCACTCGGGCAGAAAACAGTCACAAACCTCAATACACCCGGGTATACCCGAATTCGTGGGACTAGCCGAGCTCGAATAAAGTGTGTCGCCAGTGTAAGAAGGGGGAAAAGGAGGAGTGCTGTAAAATTCCCTTCCCCATCACTACTTTGGTAGGGAATACCCCAAATCAAGATGTTGATCAGACACTTACCACCCCAGAACCGGATAAGACCCTCGCTGACCTAGAGGTCAGTCCTGGGAGTTTTAAGAAGGCCCAGTGGGAGGACCCCACATTAGCGGTAGCAAGGGGAAATATACGGGACCAGAATAGTACTCCTGGCCAACCAGATAGGTCACTGGCTTACCCCTACTTCGAGGTAGAGAACGACCTAGTATATCGGGTTGATAAAAGGAAATCAGTTACAACTAAACAATTGTTGGTACCACGGACATTCCGTAACGTAGTACTACACCTCGCACATAGTCACCCATTGGGGGGACACCTAGGGGTGGAAAAGACAAAAGAAAAGGTTCTCCGAAGCTTCTATTAGCCTGGGGTTCTGGCAGAAATTACGAATTATTGTTCCTCATGCCCAGAATGTCAGATCACCGCCCCGTTCAAGGCGTACCGCAGCCCATTGGTACCCCTTCCCATAATAGAGGTACCATTTGACCGGATTGCTATGGATCTAGTAGGACCCCTAATAAAGTCTGCTAGGGGACATCAGCATATATTGGTAATATTAGATTATGCCACCCGATATCCGGAGGCAGTTCCCCTACGTAGCACCTCAGCTAAAAACATAGCAAAAGAGTTAGTAGTTCTGTTTTCCCGGGTCGGGATTCCTAAAGAGATTCTATCTGACCAGGGAACACCATTTATGTCCCAAGTAACAAAAGAGCTATGTAAACTCCTAAAAATCAAGCATCTCAGAACCTCAGTCTATCATCCACAAACAGATGGTTTAGTGGAAAGGTTCAATAAAACCTTAAAGAGCATGTTACGGCGGGCGGTTGATAAAGATGGGAAAAACTGGGATTGTTTGTTACCGTACCTGTTATTTGCCATTAGGGAAGTTCCCCAATCATCCACAGGCTTCTCCCCGTTTGAACTATTGTATGGCCGACACCCAAGGGGCTTACTGGATATAGCCAAAGAGACTTGGGAACACGAGGTTACCCCTTACAGAAGTGTAATAGAGCATGTTGCCCAGATGCAGGACCGCATTGCTGCAGTCCTACCCATAGTGAGGGAACACATGGAGAAAGCTCAAGAAGCACAGAGGAATACGTATAATAAGGGTGCTAGGGTCAGAATTTTTTTTCCAGGTGATAGGGTACTAGTTCTGGTTCCCACCGTGGAGAGTAAATTCCTTGCTAAATGGCATGGGCCATATGAGGTCTTGGAAAGAGTGGGAGAAGTAAATTATAAGGTAAGACAGCCAGGTAGGAGGAAACCTGAGCAAATTTACCATATAAACCTACTCAAGCCCTGGAAAGATAGAGAAGTCTTGTTAACCCTAGTACCCCCAGGTCCGTCAGAGAATCAAGAAACTGACCCAGAGGTTAGCATAGCTGAAACCCTGTCTGTTCATCAGAAACGAGAGGTTCAGAATTTAGTGAGAAGAAACAAAGAAATCTTCTCTATACGGCCAGGTAGAACTAGCGTAATTGAACATGACCTAGTCTCTGAACCGGGGGTCCGAGTCAACCTTAAACCGTACCGAATCCCAGAGGCCAAAAGAAAGGCTATAAGTTTAGAGGTTAAAAAAATGCTAAAACTAGGTGTAATTGAGGAATCCCAAAGTGGGTGGAACAGCCCTATAGTCTTAGTCCCAAAGCCAGATGGTACAACAAGGTTTTGTAATGACTACCGGAAACTAAACGCGGTGTCAAAATTTGATACTTATCCTATGCCCAGGGTAGATGAACTTGTAGAGAGACTGGGCAAAGCCCGATATCTCACAACCCTAGACCTAACAAAAGGGTACTGGCAGGTTCCCCTCACAGAAAGGGCAAAAGAAAAGACAGCCTTCTCAACCCCAGACGGCCTCTTTCAGTATAGGGTGCTGCCTTTTGGCTTACATGGAGCTCCCGCCACATTCCAAAGAATGATGGATAAAATTTTAAAACCACATGCTCGGTATGCTGCTGCCTACCTGGATGATGTGGTAATCCATAGTGAAGATTGGCAATCCCACCTTCCAAAGGTCCAAGCTGAGCTTGACGCAGTCCGGTCTGCTGGACTAACTGCTAACCCCGCTAAATGCACTATTGGTCTGGAGGAGGCCAAGTATCTGGGATATTCTATTGGCAGAGGTTTACTCAAACCCCAAACACTCAAAGTGGAGGCGATACAAAATTGGCCAAGGCCAGTTACAAAAAAACAAGTAAGGACCTTTTTGGGGTTAATTGGGTACTATAGAAGGTTTATTCCCAATTTTGCAACTAAGGCAACCCCACTAACTGACCTCACAAAAGCAAGAGGACCGCTAATGGTAAAGTGGTCCCCCGAAACCGAACAGGCCTTTAGAAGCCTGAAAGAAGCTCTCTGTGCCCAACCAGTGTTGGTCACACCTGACTTCTCCAAAGAGTTCGTAGTCCAAACCGACGCATCTGAGGTAGGGCTGGGGGCGGTACTCTCCCAGGAGTCTCAAGGTGAGGAGCACCCCATCCTTTATTTAAGTAGGAAACTAAATCCCCAGGAGAAAAATTACTCCATAGTAGAGAAAGAGTGTCTCGCAATAAAGTGGGCTGTAGAGACGCTCAAATACTACCTGTTGGGGAGAAAATTCCGGTTGGTCACAGATCATGCACCCCTTACCTGGATGTGTCAAAACAGGGAAAAGAATGCTAGAGTGACCAGGTGGTTCCTAAGCCTACAACCCTTTAAATTTTCTGTGGAACACAGGTCAGGGCACAAACATGGCAATGCTGACGGGTTGTCAAGGATGCACTCCCTAATATCCATGGTCGCTCATCCCTCGAGGTCTGAGCTGGGGGGGAGGATATGTGACAGAAACCAGGGGATGGTAATAAATTCCGTATATAGGGCTCCCAGGATACTAGACAGTTTCTATCCTGTTTGGCCTGGGAGTGCAGCCTTATAATACATACACTCCATCCCACAGTTTGGCAAGCGCTGGAACTGAGGGATGAGAGATCCAGACCAGAGTTTGTCTGCTGCCTGATTTCTGTCACCTGTCATGCTAATTAGGAATCAGGTATGAAAGACTGATTTCCTGTTTGCTCTGGTCTCCCCACAAGAGCCAGGAGGCTGGAAGGCTGCTGAACTACAGAGGGGAGAAGCCTCTTCCCCAAACAGGTTCAATCTTTCTGTTCATTTGTGTAAGACTGCAAAAGTACCGTGTTTTGATGTTGGAAGTGGAAAAGCCACTTCCAACCCTGAGTCAGGGATATCTAAGTTAAGTTATCGCTCAGGTGAGCAGCTTTTGTTTTTGATCTGTTTTCTGTTGTATGCACTGTGGCAGTCTCAGTGCCTGGGACTGAATAAACCAGGCATAGCCTGTTTAAAGGAACAGTACGTGACGCCTCATCATTTAACCTACCCTAAAAGACCGTGTTCTAAACAGTCCAGGACAAACGACGGAGCCCCAGAGTAAGCCGTTTGTCACACTATGTAAAGTATATTTAAATATCTCCCAGCCAGGTACCTCAGATGTGCTCCTTTTCCAGCACAGCGATGTCTCCCTAATTTGTTTGACGGAATATATACAACTTGAGACACTACTAAATTGAAAGTCTCCCCTTCATCCGAGTTTGGATTCTTAAAAATCAGTCTGGATTGTATTCAATGATGGATTTGAATGAATCTGCCACTCGGCTTTTGTAGAAACCCATTCGCCTACGGACTTTGGAGCGGAGGATGGATTTGGTCTAAACAGTCCGTGGAATTCTGGGAAACAGATTTGGACTGGTTACCCCCATCTCTACTTATAACAAATACAAGTATACATTTAATAGCATCTTCAAATGATATATACTCCTGTATTTTAGCGCCTTGTGTTCCATAGCTATGTGTTTTTGTAGGTTAGAGGTAGTAAATACTGAGAGGCCAAGCTGTCCTGAGGTGTAGAGGAGCGGGAGGGGACGTACTGGGGTGAGGGGGGATGTCCTGTAGTAAAGAGGTGCCATCATGAGGGGGGTCGTCCAGAAATGAGGGTGAGCCCCCCTGAGGATTTCTCAGAGGAGTTCTTTTCTTTCCATTGTTTGCAAGGCATGCAAAGATGTTAGCAACAGGCAGTAGGACTAGCAGCTGTTACTATTGAGGGTTCCTCAATATTGCTTGTGTGCCATGGTTCAACGTTACATTCATTATATTATTATATTCACTTTATGTGAGGGTCTTTAACATGCCATGCTGCATTATTTGCTGTCCAAACTTTTAGGGGCCTCTCCAGAAATGGGAGTTAAATGTTATGTATTGTGTTGTATACATTAGGACACATAGGGACATATTTACTCATTGCTGCTATACCATTCACTTGAATGGGCTGGTGCCAGAAGTTTTAATATGGCAGAGTACTTCTAAGTAAATATGGGCAAAATTTCAGCTAAAAGGTGACGATTCATGGCCTTGTTCTGTGCTGCACTTTTGTTACAACAGGTTAGGGAAGACCCTCCTTAGGTTTATACTGTGAAGCTTTGAAAATGTATAATATTCACATTTTACCAGTATTTGTCATGTTTTTCAAATGTATTTAAGGGAAATTTCACTCATGGATGTTAATCATTTGAGAGCAGCATTGTTGGCAAACTATGAGTAGTTGATATGCCATCTCACATGTAGATAATGCTATCTGCCCATGCAAGTCAAAGTCCTTCCCTTCCACAATATTATTACCTATTTCCCTTGACTTCGGTATACTTTTGCAGGGTATCTCCTGTTTGTACAGACTTTGACAGGCTTTACTGACCCCGAAGGCATGTCATTGATCCTCCTAGGCCTTGCTGACAATACCCGTTTCCCTGACAGATGGAGATCTATGAATCATTTGTGCATATGTATAACATTGGTGGATTTTGGACATCTGTGACCCACATCATTTTCTCAAAAACGCCTCAGGTATACTGGATATATTACTCATTAGCAAGGAGTCTAGAAGACTGACGTGCTCTTCAGGAGTCAGAGTTTTCGTTTGTGGGTGTACAATTATAGTTACTTGTGTACATTTACCTCTAACTATTTTAGGAGAACAACAAATGCATGAAGGCAGTTTAGATTGGAATCGGATATATTTACTGAATAAAAGTTTATTATTTATACAGGTTAATTGAATAGATTGCTCTTAATGTCTGTAGGTTATTTCATTATTTCCCCACACTCTAATCGGGGAACCCCAGCCAGGCAAGGTATTTGGGAAAACCAACCAATTAAACAGTTACAAATAAGATAAGTACATGCAGGTGGGCGGGCTAATTATTTGGTTATTCCCAAAATGTGGTCGGGCTAGGGTTCCCTGAGGAGAGGGTTGAGAAATACTGGAATATATTATTTTGAAGTTGTATTTCTTTAGTCATGCTTAATTACTGAGTTGGATGTAGTCCAGGGCGTTTAATGACCAGCTAGATTTGAGACTCATGAAGACTTTTGGGGGGATCTCAGTTGATTTTATTTAACATTTTCAATTGGAGCTTGTGGGAGACTTAACTCCTCACACAGTTAGTATATTACTATCCATGTGAATACAGTACAGCTCTGTCACGCATTCTTTTTTTTCCTGAGACGTGTGAGAATCTCGTAAGCTGCCTGGATCTCAAGGAAATGCTGCTCGGCCTCTTCCGGGCGGTGCTGGTTATGGTCTGGGTGCCAAATTTTCACCAAGTCCCGATAATGCCGACTGATTTCTTCCAACGTAGCTGTCGAATCGACTCCTAAAATCTAGAGTGATGAGCACACATAAGGTGATATTAGAAATGTAAGAGTAGCATATCATGATCAATACTACTTGATATATCAATATAATTTCATTGTTACCTTATTTAATAAAATGTTTAATGTCATTGCAATTCGTTCTTCTGTTCTCAATCAGAGAGGGTGTAAATGTATAATATACAACAGCTTATTGCTCTCCGGAACACCCACTTTTCATTGGTTCAGTAGTACATCCCAACTTCACACATGTACACTACACATTTACACACATGTATTTGTCATCCACATACACATATTTACCCATCGGCTAGGGCCGCTCTCGCCCAGCGCACTCCTTCACCCCCTTTGTTTTTCCCTTTTGATATTGGCAACTTTATATAGCTCTTCCTATTGACCTGAAGAAGAGCCTTGTTACTTTGAGTTGCTTGCGTGTGGCAAACAATTTGTTGGTCCCATAAAATTAAAGTTGTCATAACAACTAACAATGTTTCTTATATTTTCCCTGTAATATCAAGGATCAATACAATTATGTACCTTTGTTTGTTCACATTTTCGATATAAATGTTAAGGTTGCTTATCGCTAATCCCTGAAGAGTAATGAATTAACTCCTCTGTTGCTAGGAGAATGAAAGCACTGAGGAGTTTGGTTACCGTGAGATACTGCAAACCATAGACCAGCTCACTATGATATTATCTAACAGCCCAGGTGATGGTAACACACTGTGCCTTTTGTCCTGACATGACTAATCTAACAGTTTGTAGAGACTGCAAGAGCCAAGATATTGTTAACAATAAGCATCTGCCTATACTGTATATACACTTATCCTCTTACCATCCAAAGCCAGAACTATACGCTTGAAAGGGAGGAGAAAAGGGTGGTTTTAATGCAAGAAGTAAGAAGACGGAGCATGCATAGTTACTGCATGAAAAATGAAAGGGAGGAAGTTGAGAGGGTGCAGGCCGGGAAATGTATAAATTGAACAGGGAGGCATGATGAAGTAAAAATGGGTGTCATCTTACCCTGCTAGCCATCCCTTCCTTCTCGCCCTGGAAGCTGGCCACAAACTCATAGATCTTCTCCCACTCCTGGAAGTATTGGTCCTGGAATCCTCCTCCTCCTGAGAACAGCCTCCAAACCTGATATGGCAAGAGCAGCGTCCTCTCCATCTGTGCACTAAGACTGGGAAAGATGCTCACCCAGTCCAGGATCGTTCCAATGCTCCTGGCCACATAGCTCACAGTGCGACTTGTGTTGAGGAAGGTGCTGTAGGCTAATGGCCCTGTAAAGGCTAGGTAGGCCAGCCCAATACGATACAGGCGCAGGCTAAGATTTTCATGCTCTCGGTGTTGCAACCTGTAGCGCCTATATTTCTGTGCAGTGATGCTGGCAGTGAGGCTGATTGGGATCATGGAGACAGCACGACCATAGAAGATTGGGGAGGTCATGAAAGCAGTTACCAATGTGCTCTTTAAGTCAGAGGTTTGATCACCCACACAAGCCACAAGATGCACCCCAAGTCCAATTGCAAGTGGCAGAGCTACCACATAGAAGCTGGTGAGGGAAGAGAGTCCAATGGCTGCCACTAGCCCAAAATATATGCCAATGGCCACCTGTCCCACAAAACGGAGGGGACTTGCAGGTGGCTTCCCCTCCCTCACCTTATTTCCCTTTTTCTGCTCACGGTTGGATTGGGATACAAGCCCTGGGATTCTCCAGAACTCCCACATCCAGCCCATACCAAACCCCCCTAAAGTAAGCATCCAAAGCAAGGCATGCCTATCCCGGCCCAAATAGATGTGATGAAGCCCCAAGGGACCACCCAGGGCCCAGAGTCCATATGCCACTATGAGTCGTTTCCCCATGCTGTAAAATCACCGGGAATCGAGTAACAATCCCAGCAGATAAGAGGTAAATATGAACATTTTGCTTACTTGATGCAGGCAGAGAGGAGGAAATGTCCGTGATTTCACATAGAGTACTTGTAATAGCTCATACTGCACACAGACTTTGCTCTTCCCTGCATTGACTTCCTGGGGAGTGATTGTCCCAAAGGTCAGAGGCATGCCCGTACCTTGCCACATCCTCCCCAACACCCACACCAAACTCTGCAAGTGTAACATTCAATTTAGCAACCAAAGTGTGTTACGCACAGTATACACTCAAAGGAGGTTTTTCAATTAACTGCCATAGCCAGTGGTGACCATTAGCAACCAATTACTTGTTCGCTAACATCATATTTGAACAGCCTCTCACGGACTGGAAGTACTTAAGCAGTAATTAGAGACAGATGTAAACCAGGTGAGAACTAATGAGGACAACGTGGCTCTATGGGCCAGAAAGGAACGGAGTTAGAGCAAATGCCCACTGCCATGGACAGAAATATGTTGCAGTGCGTTATACTAACATTGATCAATGATTTTTCCGTCAGTACAGATTCACACAGCTACTTATGTGCCTTTCTGCCAGGAATCCTAAGAATGTAATCTTACTTTCTCTTACCGGTTACACAGCCACCACACCATCCTTTCCAAACAAGCACCTCTAAATCTTATTACTCTTTGGAGTAAAAAAAATAAATGGTTTCCAAATGCTTTAGGCTAAGGTCCCGCTGCCTCAGACCACACGCCTGCACTGCAGACAGGTGGCGCGTGAAGAGGCACTTGACCGCTATATGCGGTCTGTAGGGAGCGGGAGCTGGAGCGTACACACACATACAAACACACTTCCCCCCCCCCTACCTTTTGGAGGTGGGGGAAGCTGCCTCTAACTCCAGACCCGGCGCTGATTGGCTCACCAGCGCACCACGTGACGCGTCACCGCTCGGGATCGCAATTCTCTTGCATCCCCTGGCGGCTGACGCGTCACAGCGGATAGTGAGCCGTGCAGCGAGGGGGGACTGGGACCGGCTCGGGAGGACACCCCTGCTGGTGAGTAACGCGCACACGCCGCCGGACGCACCGGGACCAAAGCCTTACTCTCTTTGTTGCTGAACGGGCTAGCAACTTGCAGAGGGAACCGAATAGAGCGATTAGTTTATTTAGTGCTTTCCCCCAAAAAAAGTTGATGGCAGAACTCAGCTCCCACTGTGCCCAAGGCAAGAAGCTACAATTCCCATAGAGTTTTTTTTCATACTGGTAGAGGACTTGAAAAGTTTGCTTTGTCTGGGAACATAGCAACTGCGAAGTTTAAAGCAGGAGTGTGACTTTTAAAAAATGGCAGAGAAGTGGCAGCATCGGTGGCAACCACACAGCCCCACTCAGCTGTCCTGATATAACTTTAATAATAATAATAATAATAATAATAATATAAAAAAAAAATCAAGAGCCATAGTAATGGTCCTGCTTTGTGCATTAGAAGTATGTGATGCTGTAGCAATGCTTTGCTAGTAATAATACACGTTGCAGAGGGAGTGAGTGCGGATCTTGGCTCCACAAAATGTATTTATGACCAATAGCCCTAAAAAAAAATCTAAAAGTTGCTAATATGTTAAACGTTTGTTTGATTATTTATTATTCAGTAGTGGAGAGGCTTTGTGGGTCCCTAAAGCCAGGTAAAGATTAACTGTAAAATAAATAATCTGCTCCCGTTTAGACCACTTTGAGTCTTCGAATTAAAACCACATATGGTTATTCCCACTAAAATGTTTCACAGGCTGCAGTCAACCGGGAGTGGCAGCAGTTTCAAATATTAGCATACAGTGATTAAAGGGAAAAAACAAGGAAGATTATCTATTTTCTTAACTGAAATCTGCATGGGTGAAGTGCTCTATCATATCAACTGTTTATTGGTACTATTAATCTCTGACTTTGCTTCTTGTTTGAGCATCCAAGGTCACTTCGGCCTCATTGGGGGTAATTTGTAAATTCAACAGCACACCATTGCATGTCACTGGTGTACACACACTCATATACACGTACAGTCCTATGTGTTGTGTACTGTATATGTCAGCTGACAGAAGCACTGCAGTGATTTCTAGACACGTCATGCATTGAAAGAGGTTAAGTAGCATCACTCAATCTGGATACTACCAACTGGATGTTGTCTCAGTTACAGAAATCTTACCATTAACCCTTTTAGCGCTTAAAGCGCCTGCAAAACCAGTGTAACCCCTTCAGTGCCATAGGGTCCTGCCACCTCTATGGCCACAGCCCTCTCCGGCACTTCCTGATCATGTGATCCCTCCTAAGTGATGACATTACGAATGACGTTGACTGATGGGGAAGATCTGTGCAGATCATGGTTGATCTACCCCTAGAAAAGAGGCATAATGCCATGCTACACAGGGTAAGTCTTAAGTGCCACTTCGTGCTGACCCTCATGATGTACACTGTACGTCTGTAGGCCACTAAACTGATTAATTCTGGAAGGTGCCCCAATGCTGCTCTCTTAATGGCATGGGTATATGGCCATTGTGCTGTTCCCAGAATGGCACAGCCATCTTTAGAGTGGCAATGGATGATCAAGCCCGACGTTCTGGGAGCCCCAGACTGAAGCCTTCACATCTGCACTCATTTGAGTTCCAGTGGCAGCTATGTTGTTCTGCTTATAAATACACACAAAGTAGGGCTTCCTGCGTCGGTGAGACCAAAAACGTGTATTTTAATGAAAATGCAGTGACTTTTGTCAGTGAGACCCCACTGCAGTGTATTATACTGGCAGGGTACTAAAACTCCTGAGACTGACTCCACATCAGTGAGACTCACAGAAAATCATTAAGAGTTTCTATGTCTGGAACATTATGTGACAGACAGTTTAAAAAAACAGAACGTTACTACACTTTCCTAAATATTTGGGGCCTACATACAAAACGTTCCTAATGGCCTTTTGTGGTGTAAAATGGATGCATGGAAATCTTAATTTTAATTGCACTATGTACTAACCTCATTTTTCTCAATGTGCTCCATAAGCGTCAAAAATAGTGTTCGTTAAATATTTTGTCGCACAGGAAGGGAATGCGTTGGGCACGCAGATGTACATTTCTATGTATCTGTGCAGCAAAATAAAGGAAGAGCGTGGGTCAAAATAGTCTGCCAAATAAACCTGGGTGTAAACCCTAAAAAGTCTGTTTATATTGGCAGCACCGAATTAAGTTGCTATGTATCAGCTAAAAATGTATTTGACGCAGCGAGGATGTTTCATTCTATAGCTTAACAACGTGTTATTTTCACAGTATGGCTATTATAAATTGCTAATGTAACACGTTCACTAACACTAGTTTGAAAATAAGAAAAAGTACACAATTGTGTTTTCATTTAAATCGTATCGATTAGGTATTCAACATGACGCAATGCGTCAAACTTCGTTTCAAACAACAAATGATGCGTTATATGTACGATGTCACGTAAGAGCCTTCGATCACAGGACGCTCTTTTAATGAAGATTTGTTCTATTTTAGCACAAAATGTTTAATGCACAATAAAAATAGAAATACTGTATGATCTGAGTGGATATCCATCAGTTCTTTGTGCAGTCCTACTTTCCGGGTGACATGTCCACAACTGGACCAACAGGGGGCAGTGTAACCTCACAGGTCAAACATGACAGGAGGGTAGCTACCGTACAGATGTATTTACTTTACTGCAGAATGGCAATTAAACTTATTTACATGGATTTCCTGAAGTGCAAATGCAATTATATTAGAGGATCGGGTCGCTGGCCACTGCTGCCCTACAGCATCAACAATGTACGAGTGGCTTCTTGGGCTTTTTAGCATCTGGATTTATGAAAAGGGGTCTTTTTTTTTAACCTATAGCAAAGGTTGCATCACATGGAATCCAAACATCCATTTCAAATAAAATGTGGCATCAAATATAACCTGACATTTATTAGACGTTAAATTGTACATTTAAAATATTTAATGGGTTATGTACAAGCTAAATAGCAATAGATTGCTTGCAAGTTAGACATAGATATGAGATGTATCCTCTCTAGCGTGTAACTTGCTATTACTATCTAGCCTGCACAAGTAGGTTACATTTTCTAAATAGAAATAGCCTGATAACAGCTCTTTCAATTAAGCCTCAGATGTATCCAAATAGCGAGTGAAAGGTTAAATGCAGCTAGATAAAAGCTAAGCCCTTAAGTATTAACAAGTTCCACACTATTTCTAGTTAGCCAGCCTTGGATAATGCAAATAATGGATGAGAGAGAGAGAGAGAGAGAGAGAGAGAGAGAGAAGAGAGAGAAGAGAGAGAAGAGAGAGAAGAGAGAGAAGAGAGAGAAGAGAGAGAAGAGAGAGAAGAGAGAGAAGAGAGAGAAGAGAGAGAGAGAGAGAGAGAGAGAGAGAGAGAGAGAGAGAGAGAGTGAGAGAGAGAGAGAGAGAGAGAGAGAGAGAGAGAGAGAGAGAGAGAGAGAGAGAGAGAGAGAGAGAGAGAGAGAGAGAGAGAGAGAGAGAGAGAGAGAGAGAGAGAGAGAGAGAGAGAGAGAGATTTTATGAATTAAGGACTAAGAGCAAATATCAGCAGATGTTTGCTCACAATATTTATAGGGCATTTTGGTGAATCTAAAGGACCGTCCGATTCTAGCAGTGAAGATGTTAATAGAAAAGTTCATGGTCTGCAGGTCTCCTATTAACCCTTTCATTGCAAATGAGATCCTCAGATCAGTCTTCTTTTCCAGAGAGGCTTGGGGTAGCATACATACATTACTGTACTTTCAGGCAGGCATGTGTTGTGTGCTTATTGCACACAGAAAATCATAGCGTTTATGATTAACTCCTTTCCTTCTGCATGCAGTACAGCACCTCATTGCTAAGAGGGGCAGCCAGTGCATACCTTCTAAATCACTTCTAGAGAAACCTACAAAGCACAGTTTGAGTAACTCTTAAGCTGCAGGGAAATTCATTGTGGGATTAACTCTTTTCCTTCAAGATGGATCTGCAGAACCTTGCTGCACACACGTTGTCCCGTCGGAACCTATGGCTAGTGGCTTCTGACCACTGGGGCAAATTGAACCAATCCTGTTTTTTTTTTAATATGAACAGCAGTGCTGCAAGTCAATGTGTCCCAATGACTTGGAGCCATTCTGTTAAAGCAGTGTTTTTTAACCTTTTTTTGTTAAAGAGCCCTATAATTATATGAAGAACACGCTGAAGCACCCAGAGAGTTTCGAAAGCTTGTAACATTTTAACAACTTGTTGGTCAATAAAAGGTATCATACCCCCTACTCCCGCTCCCTCCTTTGTTACTACATGTAAGAAAGGACCAACACGGCTCCCCACCCTCCTTTGCCTATAATTATATTTCAAAATTCTGCAGATCCCCAACCCTCTCTAATCGCGGGTCTGAGATCAGATGCATTGTAAGGAACCCCAACCCTCTCTAATAGCGCGTCTGATATCAGATGCATTGTAAGGAACCCCAACCCTCTCTAATAGTGCGTCTGAGATCCGATGCATTGTAAGGAACCCCAACCCTCTCTAATAGCGCGCCTGAGATCCGATGCATTGTAAGGAACCCCAACCCTCTCTAGCAGCGATTCTGAGATCAGATGCATTGTAAGGAGCTCCAACCCTCTCTAATCGCGAGTCTGAGATCAGATGCATTGTAAGGAACCCCAACCCTCTCTAATAGCGTGTCTGATATCAGATGCATTGTAAATTCTTCTGTATTTGGTACAATTTTCAAATTACCTGAAAATTGCAGGGTACCATTTAGGGATATCCGGGGAACCCAAGAGTTCCTAGGAACCCCAGTTGAAAAACACTCAGAGAGTGCAGTAAAGTCACATTATGAAATTCAGCTGGTAGATGGTAATTAAGCTATGGAAATGTTCCCCCATTACCACCTCTGCTGACTGAGGGACCTGCTAAGAAATATGGTGCAGGGTTAAGCAGCGGGAACTGGGAAGCAGCTCTTGCAATGGGTCTTAAAATCCTCTCATACTGTAGGAGAAATTGAACAAATTATATTTGATTTTATGATGTAAAAAAAAACAACAAAAGCACAACCACCAATGGCAGGTGTGTACACAAAATGACAGCTAGCCCAAGTTAAAAAAAAAAACTAAATGTTAAAATGTCATGTTTCATAGCCAGTAGATCCCTTTCTCAAACTCATTTAAAAATGCCTTGCCAGTGCCATGACAATCTGTAAATAAGCCCAGAGAGGGAACAGTTTATGGGCACAAGTTTGAGACCCAGGACTGAAATCAGTGAGAAATATAATTTAAAAAAATCCTGATTTTGAATCAGTGAGACTCCATTAAAGTTCATGAGCATGCTGATGCTAAACAATCAGCGCGGATTCATCCAAATCACCGACACCCACTAAATATCAGCGAGAGTTGCCATGGCTGAGGTGCTGCTAGTCCTCCCAGTGTTGGTACCTACAGTATGGGCATTTCTCAAGGTTTGGCTGTCAGCGGGCGCAGGTTGTACAAGTGATGCAGTGCAGGCAGCAGCTGTGCTGAGCTCCCAGTGAATGGAGACGCAGCTTTTCAGAGGGGAGTAAATGGTGATGGATGTTTTGTTTCCCGTATTACCATATTATTCTGTTATTCCAAATTAGGCTCTCTCTGGGAGGAGGGAAGGACGCGCCATTTTAAAGCAATACAAATTTAATAAGGACATTGTCACTATATAAATAATCCCCCCCCCCTTCCCCCCTCCCACTGGCCCCAGGGAGCTGGCTGGTTCCAGGGCTGCTTTACTCAGTCAGATCGCGCTGTCTCCCCTATTTGCACAGATTAGCATCGCGCACGCAGCCAGCTCCAGCCAATTTGTACTAATTCATTATTAATCAGAGAATTCTCCTTCGTTAAGGACGGTCAGGGTGGGTGACTCCACTGCTTTTAATTTAACCCTTGTTCTGTAAGAAGGAAGCACCTGTCTCCCAAAGGACTATATAGAGGCTATAGGAATGGGAATTATATGCCTGTAGGGTATGTAAGAATTAAGGATTAATAGCCCTTTGGTCATGTAGGAAAATAAAGGGATTATATGTTAATAGTATATGTAAAATGCGTGGATATAAAGAAAGACTATTTTCATGTGTTTTATGTATACATACATACATATATATACACACACACACACATATTAGTATTTACAGTATATTCCAAAATGTTATGTAAAATAAAGTGTAACAACATCCTAACCAGTGATGTAGAGAATATAAGAGCAAAAGAAGTTATGTGCAATGTAAATGATTCATCCACCAATGTAAAATATACATAAATAAAGGAGACAATTCCCTGTTGGCTATGTGCAGTACAAAGGTACAACCTTCCAGTAGGCTATGTAGCATAAAGGAATACAAGACTAAATATTCTAATAGGTTATGTACGATATACAGGATTCATATGACAAATACATAGAGGTAAGAGACTTGTCCCCCAAAATATTATATACATTTGTAACGCCTCTTCAAAATACACAGACTATAGTGATAAAGAACTCCTCTCTGACAAACCGTGTAAAATATGCGCTAATAATTGATTCGTTTCTTCATAGATTCTGTAGGATATATAATAACATATGATTCAAATATGTACAATGCATCAAAATAAAGGGCTCATCTGCCAAAAGGCTGGTTCTGTATGTGTACAGTATATAGAAATGAATGTTTTATTAGGGTATTTTGAGTATGTGAAGGTAGCTTGGTAATGAGAGCCTGCACACAGACTTGGATGGAGCTGAAAGGAAACTTTACTTTGCTTCACAAAGGAAATGCAAAACCAGTTGGGTCCCTTCAGGGGATAAACACAGACCACCGCTTACAGTATACAGATACAAGTAATGTAATGTACAGGGAAATGCTGTTTCAATATCCAAGGGTAAGATCCTAAAATCAAAGCCCTGGAAGAAATTAAACTGTTTATCAGGGTTCTGCGCGGATTCCTAAATGGTTTCATGCAATTTGCAGGTCATTTGAAAATTGTACCAAATACAGAAGAAAGTACAATGCATCGGATCTCAGACGCTCTATTAGAGAGGGTTGGGGTTCCTTAAAAATGCATCTGATCTGAGACACTCTATTAGAGAGGGTTGAGGTTCCTTCCTTACAATTAATCTGATCTCAGACGCGCTATTAGAGAGGGTTAGGATTCCTTACACTGCATCTGATCTCAGACGCACTATTAGAGAGGGTTGGGGTTCCTTACAATGCATCTGATCTCAGACGCGCTATTAGAGAGTGTTGGGGTTCATTACAATGCAGCTGATCTCAGACGTGCTATTAGAGAGAGTTAGGCTCCCTTACACTGCATCTGATCTCAGACGTGCTATTAAAGAGGGTTGGGGTTCCTTACAATGCATCTGATCTCAGAAGCGCTATTAGAGAGCGCTGGGGTTCATTACAATGCAACTGATCTCAGACGTGCTATTAGAGAGCGTTGGGGTTCCTTACAATGCATCTGATCTCAGACGCGCTATTAGAGAGGGTTGGGGTTCATTACAATGCATCTGATCTCAGACGCGCTATTAGAGAGGGTTGGGTTCCTTACAATGCATCTGATCTCAGACGCGCTATTAGAGAGGGTTGGGGTTCCTTACAATGCATCTGATCTCAGACGCGCTATTAGAGAGGATTGGGGTTCCTTACAATGCATCTGATCTCAGACGCGCTATTAGAGAGGGTTGGGGTTCCTTACAATGCATCTGATCTCAGACGCGCTTTTAGAGCGGGTTGGGGTTCCGCAGAATTTCACAATACAGTATAATTATAGGGTTCCTCAACTAAAAAAAGGTTCGAAACCGTGTGTACACTGGGAAGAGCTTGCAATCTCTTTAAGAAAAGCAACAAAATATTAGGTTAAGAAGATGCAAATATAGTACCTTTTTTGGTAACTAATATAGGTTTCCAGATGCAGGATTTCTCCACTGATGGTTCAAAAGACAGAAAGAATGACAGTGAGATGGACAGACACCAAGTGTAAGGCCTCGGACATAGTGCAGGCGTACAAGCAAAAGCGTGATGTCACGCGTGCTTGTACTTGCCGAGATTCACGGGCACTATAGACAAACACATTGGCGTCCTAGTGTTTGTTTTCGGTGCGAGCTACGTCGCTTGCGCCGTCTCCTGCACTATGGACGCAGCCTAGGACTGGCGGGGAGACACGACTTACGATAGGTGGATGGGGAGAGACGGAAAGAGAGAATATCGGATGGATGGAGAGACACAGACTGATAGATGTTGAGTGCCGGATGGATGAGTTTTGGGGTGAGTGTACATGCCCCTGTTTAACCACTTTGGTGCCAATAGGTCCCGCAATGTAAGGCAGAGCAGTTTGGCAGTGAAAGTGTTAAGGGAAAGTGTATAAGGGATCAGGTTATTGGGGTAGGGGGAGTGAGAAGGGGGGTGAGGCAGAGAGCTCTGAAGCGTATGGTCGAGTACACCACTCCCCCCTCCCCTCTACTGCTCATATGTCACTATTATTGAGCTGTCGTTCTGCTACAATTGTTTTCCTGAAATTGTTGTTTTATTAACTGGCTGCCTGGAGTTTGGGGCCTGTGACCTTGCAGTGTGTGTTTTTTTATTATATTCCGTCGAACATCTACATTTGTATGTATGCGCCCATTCATAATCATAAGTGGACATTTATATAGCTCAGTCTATCCACACATGATCATAGTTATACTGAAAGCATATGTGCCAGCTACTCGCCAACCTCTAGATAGAAAGCCAAGAAGGCAGTATTAATAGATAGCCATCTGAACCACCTCTTATTGGTGCGTCAGAAATAGAGGGTGAAATGTTGCGCCCTGAGAAAAGATGGTTACAGGTGTATCATACAATACCTGACACAGGTAATTCACAATAGCTATGTGTGAAGCTGACGATGCAGCCGCCATGAATCATATCATTAAGCTATTATTCCTACCTTTAGCCCCTTTATCAAATGAAAGAAATATGTTTGCTGGCCACACAATGTTTATGCCAGCACGCATGGTTAATTGACTAGCACATTGGCGAGAAATGCAATACAATACAGAAGAGTACATACATAGCATTATTATAATGTGCGCTATAAAGAAATCCCCCTATTACTCCATTTAAAACACTAACTTTGTTGTCGCAGATGGGGAACATGGAAGATATTTATCAAAATGGTGCAATATGCTCCAAAACAAAGAGCACAAATATTTATTTGAGTCCATTTGTGCCAGCAGCAGATATATGAGGCCTAACGCCACCAGAGGCCTGGCGGATTTATTTGACTAAAAGAAATAAAGGGAAACTGCGCCAGTTACGTGCACAAATTCTGAACATCTCATCCTAATCTTACACTGACTATCTCCTGACCGAACTACTCCTATAGCCACTCTCCAAAACTGGCGTAAGGGGAGCAAAATTGGTGCAAAACACCTTCATTCCTTTAATGCGAAGTGACGCAGACTCAAAATGATGCAGTGAGAGTTCAGGTTAAAACCCTGCGTGAGCTCATTAAGTCCCCTATATCCCTATGCCAGAGATACGAAAGAATTAATCCATACGCTCTGTAATGTGAAACAGGATGAAGAGCGCTAGGTTTGCTAATAATATGTTTTATTTCATATAGCGCTTTTCTCCCAATGGGACTCAAAGTGCTTCACAATGACAGTACAGAGGGATAAGCAGCATTGTACATATGATTTTTACAGACACAGTCCCTGCTCAAATGATCTTACAATCTAGGTTGTTGGTGTCCAAGGCACAGAGAGATAAGGTGACTTGCTCAAGGTCACAAGGAGGTGACACCGGGATTTGAACCAGACTCGACTCCTTCAAACTCTGTGTTGTTGTTATGAGAGTCGGTGCCTTTACTCACGGAGTCACTCCTTCAGCCCAGATTCTACAGAGAATGATGCGTGTCTTTCACTGACAGCGCACACAGGACTGCTATAGAACGTTCAAGCACACGTCTTTGGCCCGTACAGTTTGCAATATATTTGGTGCTTGAAGCACTGGCAGATTAAGCAAAATGTCCGATGAATCAAAGACCCTAAATCAAGACCCTAAAGCAGTGACATGACCACTACACCACTCATCCTCAGAGTTGGGGGAGGGAGGAAGAGTTTCTTTTTGATCCACACAATTCCCCATGTAAGTGAATTTGGAAGTGAGTTTTATGCTGTATATTTAAACTTTACCATACAGTTGTGCTGACATACCCTTTTTAACCCATATTGCTGTAACGTTGCACAGTTTCCATACCTCTACCGCAGCCCTGCTGTATTTCAGCTGTATTCCTAGTGCATCCGTCTGTCATCGGCTGCATATTTATTTAAAAGGAGGGCAACCTTCCGTGTGTCTCCCTCCCTGTCCTTCTAAACAGCTCCGACCCAATGAATTCATATAGCTTTTGTTGGCTTGTTTCCAGTCCCAGGGCCACCAGGGATGTTTTGTCTTTGTGGCTGTCATCACTCCTACAGTTTTGGCTTCATTTCTCTTTCGCCCGTCTCAATGGGCGTAGTTTGACTTGAAGATTATTTTTTTCAGGGGGCGGGTGGTGAATCGAGAGCAGGTCCTTTCCAAGCTGAAGAGAAATACACATTGGAGCTGCAAGTTTGTCTCCCACAGTCTAAGGCCTCGTTCAGGGTGCCAGCTGCAGGAGTTGGAGGGAAGGTGGCAGTGCGGCCGTTTGCTGGGTGATCTGTGTTTATCCCCCAGCAGACTTCAGCGTTGGGGAGGGGGCGGGGTTACACACGGCAGGTTAAGTATCGAGATTGCAGTCATGAAATCATTCTCAAGAATGATTTCATTGGCTGCCTTGGTCCCTGTGACGCTGCTGCAGCTCCAAAAAACGAAATTTACGTTTATTGAAACTGTAGCCAGTGTCAACTCCTGGCTTCGGAGACAAGGCAGTTGCTACCCTGACAACCAGTATTCAATTTGAATACTTTGTGTCCCACGGCAGCTCGCACGGCAGCACGCCCTCCCTCCGAAGCCAGCACCGTGAACGAGGCCTAACTTTGATTCGGCTCTACTGTACCATTTCTTTATATCTCCCTCACAAATATGTGAACAAACAGCAGCTGGTGAAAAGGTTGTGAAGATATAAAACTTTAACAAAAAATGCACCTTAAATCTAGCAGTCACAAAAAATGGATAAACAAAAATTGGGGGATATTAATAAACTTTGTCAATATTTCCATATGAAATTGTAACCCTGCATGTTGACAAATGTCATTCACTTAAATCAGGCCTGCCCAACTCGTAAAGCGAGAAGGGCCGAACTGCTCCAAGGAAAAAAAATTTGGGCCGCACGGGTTAAATCATCATCATCATCATCTCTCCTCATCATCCTCATATCTCCCCCAGAACCCCTCACTATCAATCTTTACGATACTCCCCATCTATCTCTCATACCCCCATCTCTCCCCCTCACCCACACAATACCCCCCTCCACATCAAACACACAATACCCCCCTCCACATCAAACACACAATACCCCCCTCCACATCAAACATACAATACCCCCCTCCACATCCTCCCAGCCCATTCCATGTCAGCATCCCCCCCCCCCACAAGTCAGCATCCCCCCCATGTCTCTCTTCCCTCAATATGACACTCTCTCCCCCTCCCCTCATTATGACTCTCCCCCTCCCCTCAATATGACTCTCCCCCTCCCCTCAATGTGACACTCTCCCCCTCCCCTCAATGTGACACTCTCCCCCTCCCCTCAATGTGACACTCTCCCCTCAATGTGACACTCTTTCCCCCTCCCCTCAATATGACACACTCTCCCCCCCTGCAACTCACATCACTCTCACCCTCCCCCTGCAACTCACATCAGTATCTCCCCCCCTGCAACTCACATCACTCTCACCCTCCCCCTGCAACACACATCAGTATCTCCCCCCCCTGCAACTCTCATCACACCCTCCCCCTGCAACTCACATCACTCTCACCCTCCCCTGCAACTCACATCAGTATCTCCCCCTCCCTGCACCTCACATCACTCTCTCTCCCCCCTGCACCTCACATCACTCTCTCTCCCCCCCTGCACCTCACATCACTCTCTCTCCCCCCCCTGCACCTCACATCACTCTCTCCCCCCCCCTTTCACCTCACATCACTCTCTCCCCCCCTGCACCTCACATCACTCTCTCCCCCCACTGCCCCTCACATGTCAGCAGCCCAGCCCCCCCTCTCTTGTCAGCAGCCCACCCCCCCACCAGCCCGTTTTTCTCACACACACACACACACACACACACACACACACACACACACACACACACACACACACACACACACACACACACACACACACACACACACACACACACACACACACACACAGTGATGCGGAGGCAGGGGGAGTGATGCGGAGGCAGGGGGAGTGATGCGGAGGCAGGGGGAGTGATGCGGAGGCAGGGGGAGTGATGCGGAGGCAGGGGGAGTGATGCGGAGGCAGGGGGAGTGAGGTTTGATGCGCTTGGTGAGGCAGAAGTATTACGTGCGCACCCCATAACTCATGCACTAAAACCGCTTCCAGCGTTGCTGACAACTAGTGGCCACTTCTGCAGCCAAACTGCCCATGTGCAGTATGCTACTTCCGTTTCACAGGGTGTCACAGCTCAATTCATTTTACCCTATGAGATTTTCCAATGAGCCACCGCCAGCTAAGAAGTTTCACTTCAAAAGGGGGGGAGGCCACAGAGGAGGGGAGGAGCCTGGAGCCTGGCCCCTCCGTTCTTGCCGCCGACGCTTGAGGCTGAGGTATTCTCAGGTTTTGCAATCTCAGTCTGTAAATCAGAGGCTCTATGTTTAGGTGTCCAGCAAGATATAGCAACTCTTATCAAACCTATGGAAAGATTCAAATACCTTGTACTATAACTTGTACTTTCTCCAGTTATGTTGAGACAATGACCTACCACTAGATGTTTAATAACTACATTTTGCAAGGAACCCAGATCCTCCTCCTATTAACTTCCTCCTCCACAAAGTAAAAGGACACAATGATTATAGAGAAACTTTTTATTACATTTATCGCTTGAAAACATCACTGATGGACTTTACTTTGCTGTATCTCTGTATTAAATTTGTTTTTTACATGCGTATTCCCTCTACTTAATATTTGCTTGTCAGATAACATGATGTAATCTGTTACCCTTTTTTTCTTTTATTCTACCCAATGTCCCTTTTTCTTCTTTTTTTCCTTTTTCTGTATTGCACTTATATGAAACATTTAGGTGTAAATAAACGATTAAAGACAGAAAGCCCCGGGGTTACATCTAACCTGAGAAATTATATAGTTAAATACGTATCTGTTTATAAAAAAAAGTATAGAGTATAGGTAGCACTCTGTGTGACACTAAATCTACAAGGTGCAACGGGAACAAGAGAGCCTCAAAAGTATCCACACAAAACCCAACTAGGTTCGCAGCACTGAAGGGTTAATAATGAACCAATGTCGAATGGCCAATAAAGATATTTACTTGAATAAAAACCAAGGTCGTTACAATGAAACAATAGTAGTTGGACAGTGTAGGCACAGTGTATCAACACAATAGACATGCACAGAGATGCGTCCAATTGGATGCACGAAGCAAATCTAATTGGCAGCAAAGTGAGCAAATGGGGAACTACAGTATATACACGAGAACAAATGATAAAAGGGGACGGAGGGGGAGGAACACACAAGGGATAGAACAATGGGAGGGGAAGGGACACAAAGTGGATAAATGGGGGCAACGTTTCAGGGTGCGAGGCCCTTCTTCTGGCCCGTTCCCACTGACCAGGAGGGTCTATGGAACTTCCCTTAAGACCCTCATGTAAGGCCTCCCTTGCTAACAAGGAGCACAGGTGTGATGAGTATAGTCCCAAAATACGGGAAATTTACAAAGTGCCCAGTATATGCAATTGGTAACAGTGAGCATAGGTGCAATTTAATATAATCCCAAACAGGAGGGAAATGCAAAGTGCTAAGTATGCACAAAGGGGCATGAGAGCTCAAAAAACTAGAGTCCTCAATGAAGAGTAATCCCTTGACGGGTAACGTTACGTGAGACTGGAACCACTACGTGCCGAAGAGAAGTCAGTGAGACGTGGAATTAGGATTATACTAAATTGCACCTATGCTCATTGTTAGCAATTGCATATACTGGGCACTTTGCATTTCCCCTTATTTTGGGACTATACTTTTCGCACCTGTGCTCATTGTTAGCAAGGGAGACCTTAACTGAGAGTCTTAAGGGAAGTTCCATAGACCCTCCTGGTCTGTCGGAATGGGCCAGAAGAAGGTGCTCACACCCTGAAATGTTGCCCCCCTGTTATCTACGCTGTGTTCCTTTTCCCTTCCACTCCCCATTGTTCTATCCCCTTCCCCCCTCACCTTTTTTTCATTTGTTCTCCTATGTATAGTTCCCCATTTGCTCACTTTGCTGCCTATTAGATTTGCTATGTTTATCCAATTTGACACATCTCTGTCCATGTCTATGGTGGTTATACACTGTGCCTACACTGCCCATCTACTATTGTTTCATTGTAATTACCTTGTTTTTATTCAAGCAAATATCTTTTTTTTGACATATACAATTGACATTGGTTCGTTATTAACCATTGTGTGCTGGGAAACTAGTTGTTTTTGTGTGGTTATTTATCTGTTTAACTTCTTATACACAAGGATCATTTAGTTAAATTCTTTGGCCAAAGTATTTTAAGCCTACAACCATATCACGGTATGGCCCATCTGTAAGTCCCAACACCTAGACGTGGTTGTAGGCTTAAACTTGGCCAAAGAATTGAACTAAATGACGGTCACGGTAACTTATGACAAGATATAATAAACACCAAATATCTGGGTTGAACTGAACGAGGCTTAGATATAATAAAATATATTTATTCCTTACAAAGGTGAACACAGCAATATAGTACAATTAACAGGCAAGAAGGTAACACTTACTTAGGGTAGGGGAATGGAGAAGTATCAGCTAGCAATTCTCCAGCAATCCGGTGACATTCAAGATGAAATCAGAAGAACAAGAACTGTAGGGTTGACACAGTTTATATACCTTTGTAACCCTTATTCTTAACATTGAATACAGACTATTGGTGAACAATTATCTGTATCCAATCCCTAACGTGGAAACACAGTTTTAACCCATGCCCCCCACATCTAATCAGGGGCGCCAGCCAGTCTACCTGATGAAGTATCTGGCAGAATCTTCATTGTTTGTAAGTGTAAGATATAACACTTACAAACCACTCCAGTTTGATGCTTCTCCGCCCTCATGTAAACAGTTAGAGTGGCGGAGTCTTTTGACCATTTGCATTCCTTTGTGTGAAGGAATCTTCGCGGGTTTTTATCCCCGCTTTGGAATACAGTATTAAAGTTAAAACACATACATATTAAAATATCCGGTTCCGTTGGGTCCAGCGGGTCCAAACTTCCCAGACCTTGCTGCCGGAACTGGGACACTATAGGGTCCAAGTTTCAGCCCGCTGTGACCTTCAGAACCGGAGATACACAAATACCACTTAAACCGTTTCATACTTTAACACAAAATTCTCCGCTGTAAAATAAATCACAGTTTTCCACTAAATCCCCATTGAAAACAACGGGCTCCACCGCCATAGACTTTCAACGGCAATCCGCCACCACTGGCGGCCATGGGAGTCTGCCGCCATAGACTTTTCAACGGGGCATCGCCGACGTTGAAGCCTATGGGGTTTCTCTGCCACAGCCCGTTAATGGGGACTGGCCACCATTGAAGTCTATGGGAAAAACTCCCGAACCTTTAGGGTGGTCCATACTCCGTCGGGTTGGTCAGAGAGGGTCAGGAATGGTTTTGCAGCCATGCCGGAGCAGTGACTACAGGCATCCCAAACCATGGCCCTCTGGACCCTCCAGAACCGGAGATATGGGATATGATGTGTAGGGTTTCGGACTTAGCCGTTTTCTCGTGCTGCTTCTGCCGCCGCCATTGGAACCTATGGCGCGACCCGCTATGCCAGCACGACCCTTTTCGGGGGTCCTGGATTCTGGGAACGGTGGTGGTCGAGTGAGGGGGGGCCTAGGAACTAGAGGCAAAAAGAATTTTATTTCTGGGTGCCCTAGAACCTAAGATTCCCACGCCACTTGACGTTGACCTTGACTAATCAGTAATGAAAGCTCTCTTTCAGACAATGTATCCGCTTTGCGGTTTCGCGGTTTGGACGGCTGCCAACTCGTTCCTGGAAAGCGCCGTCGAGGAATCTCCATTGAAGTCAATGAGCCCATTGACTGACAATGGGAAATCGCCGCTACTCCTCTCGGACGCCATCTGCTGGTCTTCGAGGGAAACAGGTCCAAAACAGCTAGATCTGCCATTGAAAGGAATGGAGCTCCAATGGAGGCCTATGGGACCCTGCAAAATGGTGCCTGAAAAGGCGGGAAAATTAAACAAAGGGCTATAGTCACTATACAACTATTAACTCTTGCCCTCCCGGATGGATCCCGGTGTGTGTGTGTGGTGCAGACACTGACATTATAATGAAACATGGGAACAGGGGAACATACATTTCCCTGACATGACAAGGTGTAACCCTCCTTTTGACACAAATATATATATGATGTGGTGGATTTTGGGTTCTGAGCTTACAGGGGCTGTGTGTTGATAAACAACTGCAAGATTATGAATACACACATAAACATGACTTGCACATACCACTGTTGATGTCTGTGTTCATAGTAAGAAACGTGGGCACAACTGGCCAAGGATTGGGGAGGTAGAAACTTTAAATAGGATGATAGTGTTGTGGCTTTACTACTCTGGCCACAGTTGTAGGGACTCAACCAAGGGAACATGGGAATACCAAGACATTTGCACACAGGTGAACGTACATGGTTTGCATATAACTTGAATACTGATTGGTTGAAACAAAAATACCTTGTCTCATTCAGGACCCCGAGGAGGTAGTTTGAGAACCACAATGTTATGGCATTGATATTGATAAACATATATAGCAGGACGCATAAAGAGAAAAAAACACACTATCAGTATAAATAAAAGGGTACTTTATATTTATAATATGCAACGATATAATAACATTTACATAAAAGACAGGATCACAGTAAATCCAAACATCTAAGGGGAAGTCAGAAAGGGAGGGGTGTTGGCAATTACAAAGGCAAGGTCTCTATTGCCTATTCAGTAAACACTGGTAAAAGCAGTTCTCTCAGCTCAAAAAAAACCCTTACCTTAACGTACAAACTTCCCACAGAGAGGTAAATCCATAGCTGCCCGGGGAAAAACGTGGTAACGCTCTCTCACTGCTGCGTGTGACGTCACCTCTACGCGTTTCGCGTCATACAACGCTTCGTCAGGAGGTCGTAAGCCTGGGTTATCTCAATGTGTCAGACACATAATTACCATGTAAACACTTCATGGCAGGAAGTCAATGGGACTTTAGATTGTGTACAACTCCAGGGTATGCAGCACTATATAAAAATATCGGGCTAAGCGGATCTTGGCCCCATTTTACAGTTGAGACCTGCTTTAGGATTGCAAATGATCACCAATCTCTTCATTAACCAAATAAAAAAGGACAACACTCACTTGCACTTCTGTCCCTCTGTCTCTCTATCCACCTGTCACCATTTCTCTCCTATTCCCTCTATCTTCACCTCCCTGAGATAAGAATGCATTACTGCTCCCTATTTGACTCCTTTTCTCTCCCTCTCTTTCTCTTTCACTCTTCCCTTCTCGTTCTCACTCTCTACAACCTCCTCTCCCTCTCTTACTTTTTTTATGTTTCCCATCACATTTTCCCTTCTGCTTCATGCCTCTAATCTCAGGGTGAGTGAGGATCAAATGCCCCCTCCCCTCTCCCTGTTATATATGTGCAACCAAACGAGGCAAGGGAATAAGTCGCCTAATTAGTTTCTACCTCTCACATCCCTTGAGCTCTCACACCCTCTGCACCTTTCCTACCTCATACAACCCATACTCGGGGTGAATGCATTCAACTCTCACCCACCTCCCCAGCAAGAAAATTGTTCTCCTCTAGCATTCTCTTTCTCCTGTTACCTCTCGGAGCTGTCCTGACCTCAGTGTGCGGAGAGGTCAGCCAGAGAGGTTGGAGAGGAAAGCACATTACAAAGGAAGGGATCACTTCCACAGTCCTTAAATTTGATGTACTGTAAGTGGCATGAATGTGGAAAAAGGGGCATTTAAAATTTAAAGGGCAGATTAATATTAAAAGGCGCTTTGCCTTTCTCTATACCTCAGCAATTAATTATGTATTAAGTTTAACAGCCGCTCTGAATAGCAATCACATACAATATATACACAGGCACACACACACATGCTGAATAACAATCAAACACGGGCACACACAGACACGCACATATTGAATTACAATCACACATAGATATACTCAAACTCACACGCTGAATAATGATTACACACATGCAAATTGAATTACAATAATTTAGAATATTTATGCACAAAAGGCACAGCCGCTTTTAAAATACCAATTGCACATATACACACTTAGTCACACATGCATACACAGACACACACTCATATACTATTTTTTTTAACTATACACATACTCTTTAACAATCACACAAAGACTTATGTATACTACACCGCAAAGACATGCACACAATGAATAACAATCACACAAACACAATAATTAGTATTCACATGCACAAACCGACATATGCACATCAACTGTGACTGCTGCTTGCTATGCAACAAGGTGTATAATCAGCATGTATGCTGATAAAGTGACAGGGGCTATTTCTATAAGCTCAGAAGCCGATCACAATCTGATGGGCCGAAACCCCCCATAAATCGCAGTACCTATAGCATAGGCACTTGTTGAGACATTATTAAATAAACCGTTAAGTCTATGATTCATTGAGCCGCGATGTGGGGGCATTTCCCCCCCGATCTGTCGGTAACAGCCATTCAAGTCAAAGGCAGTTATTGCCGGATCTAGGTGTGATACCCCTGCATCGCAGCTTAATAAATCCCAGCCTTAGTCTGCCACTTTTGACATGCGGAGCTTAATATCAACAAAGGGGTTTACCATGATTGCAGCAGCATGCAATTTATTGACTGATTAAATGGATAGCATCTGTGTACACAATAAATTACTATTACGCACATACATGCATATGAAGAGCAAACGTTTGTGTTATTAAAGCCCCATGTACTGTACAGTGGCTTTGAAGAACTAGCACGTTGGACTTAATATAACCTTTAATAAAATGCTAAACACAACGCCTCTCTGTATACTGTAACTAGCACCAATATAAAGACAAACACACACACACTGAATATCAGCTTAGTTATTGGCAAAATAATCAGTGCACAGGCAGATTCTACAGTGGGTTGGACCAATATTTCTCCCCACCAGCCAAGCCAGACATCACATGAGCCTCTGTGAATCTGACATGTACTTGTAATCAATCACTGTTATGAACTGTCAATGCAATAATATGTTCAACTTTCAATGTAAGATGCTTAACTGTAAAAATAAAGTAGTATAACCAGAAGCTTCAACAAGTTCGACACCTTTATATATGTAAACCCATTGTCAGTCTAGGCAAAATGTTCACATGTCAAGTAAGAGTCTTCTCCCCAGATTCACTGGCTAGCACTGGCCCTTCATAAGACAGCATCATCATAAATGTGCCCATTACAAAGCTTCTGTGTCTGCTGAATGAAGGAAGGTCACTGGTCATTGTTTTTCAAAGTCCATTAGGCATGACTTTTGGAGGCTATGTAAGGGTGAAACTGCTGTCCTTGAGTAGCTTTGGTTCTGGTTCTGTGTATAAAGGTAATTTTGGAAGCAAAAAGGTGTTACACTGAGTGTGATGATTTTGTGCTGATTTGCATATTGAGCATCTGCAGTTTAAACACTCTGGGATGCTTTGTCAACAGGAACCTGGCTTGAGAAATCTGCATGGAATATGTAGATACTTTCCACAGTTTTTCTGTCTTTAATATATATACGGTGCTTTGTACTGTGGAGGATGTTTGTCACTTAATTAACGGCCTCAGATAAATTCTCCATTCAATGTTGAACTAGCAGAGTTACCCATTCAACCTACCACTGACCTGCCTTCCTGCAAGATATAGAATATATACAGTACATATATATATAACATATATGTAGCCAGGTCCCCTCTGGCTCCCCAGACATTCGGTTCTCTCTCTCCTACCTGCGACAGCATGAGGGCAGTTGCAGGGGTGATCGCGTCACCGGGGGCTCCCGGTGACATCAGCTACAGGGCGCCACCATCTTGTGTACGTTTGCGCATATGCGGAAGTTCACGCGCGTGCAGTATAGCCCCAGATGCGATATGGCAGCCATTACAGGGAGTGAGAAGAGGCGCTCCATAGTCAGGGACATCCCCCAGTTCGCACATGCGCAGCTAGCAGCGGTGGCGGCCATTACACAGCGCGCACGAGGCCCCAATGTTAAAGAGAGCCACCAAGGACTACAGTTCCCAGCAGCCTCTGGGGACTGCACTTTCACCCTGGTCACAGGCAGCCAGACAGCCAATAAGGCTGACAGATTCTCATGCTGCAAAGTTGCAACAATGTTGTGTGAAGACAGGGATTGTCAGTTAGGAGCAGGGACACAGAGAGGGGAGGGTGTGTTTGTGCAGGGAGGAAAGTAGCCTCATGCACTAGGCCACAAGTCTCCCCTTAGCCCCCAGCTAGGCCCTACTCACCTCAGCTTGTGGTTACTACAGGGTCTCCGCTTAGACTAGGGACAGGGTCCTGTAGAACCTAGACAAGTGAGGGTCCAGCCAGGAACTATCCTGGAAATTGCTGTGAAGGTATAATATCCTCTGCGTTAGCAGAGATAAGAGACTTTATAAAGGTGGATCACTCCATGCGGGATCCACCCACCGTTGAGGCGGAGGCATCTTGGATCATCTCCTGGAGCAAGAGATTCCAAGCAAAGGTCATCTGCGCACCCGGTAGCAGGAGCACCGGACAGGTATTATCCAAATCACCAAGTGCACCACCTATACACTTCATCTTAGTGGGCAGCGCTGTTCCACACGTGGGTGGGGTTGTGGGTCTCTTGGGACTTTGGGTACAAGGACTTTGGGGATACTGTGTAAGGAGGTTATAGCCCAGTTAAGGGCAAGGTTATAGCTGCCAGCTAGTGGCAGAGGGTGGCATATATATCGTTGTGCATACTGATGATGTTGCACTGTGAAAGTATGATACTCTGTGTTGTGTTGCTATACAATATGATGTGATGTTATTGTGTTATTTGCTCGTTCAGTAAACCTTTTAGCCATAACCCTGGTGTATGTGGTTTCTGGGTGGGTTCCTATGCTAGGCCCATTCTACATTCCTATAGAATCCTACATAGGTGGAGGCACTGACCGACGAGAACATTCTAGAGATTCACCCCAGGCTCTCACTAGCGGAGGCTCAGGCCTCCTGTGAGCCTGACAGGTATAACGCACCACACCAGGTAACATTAGGTTCCCCGCACACACACTATATGCAATTGGGTGGGGGAATACCCGTTACATATATATATGTAAAAAAAATATGCTCGGTATTAACCGAAGAGACAGGAAAAAGAATGAATGAGTTAGGAGGAAAACAGAGAGTCTGTGATATCATCCCAGGCTGATAAAATTAAATAGGCAGTGGGCCGTACATATCACAAAAAGAAATCGTTGGACCTAGATGTTACTCGACTTAATTCCAGGGATATCAAAAGACCAAGACGATGACCAAAAGTGAGACAGAAGGATGAAATCAGAAAATATGCTGGAGCAACATGGAGAAGAGAGGCTTGCAACCACAGTACCCAGAAGATCCTTGGGGAGGCCTTCTTCCTGCAATGAATCTACAAGAGCTTAAGATGATGGTGCTGTATATATTGTCACAGGGTCACTGACTCAGTAGGCTGGAATGGAGGATATGTGTACTGTCCAGCACTCAACCAGTTAACCTACTTCTGGAGAACTGCATGCACCTGGAGCCTAATTAAACAGGATTCCTGAGAGACTGCAGGTTTAAAAAAAGCAGGAAGTGATACACAGAGAGAGAGAGAGAGACTGTTTCCCAGAGAAGGGGGTGGGAGGGGGGAGATAGAAGTGCTCCCCAGCTGCAGAAGCTGGTATAGAGGACCTACAGAGGAGTTCTCTGGGCTCAACGTAAGGCTGAGTTCCCCTAGAAATAAAGGAGGAGAGACCGTGCTGAAGCAGGGACGTCTGCTCCAAAAAGGGCTAAGATAAGCAAAACCCTTATTATTGTATGCAGAGACTGTGTTACACTGTGGCATATGCCAGGGCATGTTTTGGCTTGGGAAACAGCTTAGCTGGCCATGCAGTTAGTGAGGGCGAAAGCTATGGTGTAGTTAGCTTTCCCTAAAGGGAATAGGTGTTTATTTTCTATGATTTGGTTTTCTTAAAGGGACAGTGCACCCTGCACCCAGGGATCCCACCTAGAGTAATAACCGGACGGTTATGCAAAAAATCAACTGGAGTGATGGAAGGTAGGGAGGTTTAGTGTATGTGCAAAGATGACACAACATATGTAATAAACATTAATAAGTATGCACAACATGATACAAGACCTACATAATCGAAATACTACACATGAATGGACTGAATGAGAAAGGTCAATAATACCTAAATAGCAATAATGCCTGCATAAAGTAATCTATCCAAAGTAGAGCTGAATAACTCCTAATGGAATATGTAGCAGATCAAGCAAGTATGGTAGAAATGTACACTGACTGTTCCATAAGAGGTGAAACAATAATAAATCTGCAGTCTTACCTACAAATTAGTAGCAAAACCCCACATAAGCTTGATAATACAAGCAGATAATGTGTAGAAAGGTGGTAGAAGTGTGAATCAAAAAAATAGAAAACCCTATAACAGGCCTGCACAACTCGTAAAGCGAGAAGGGCCGAACTGCACCAAGGAAAAAAAATTTGGGCCGCACGGGTAAAATCATTATCATCATCATCATCATCTCTCCTCCAGCACCTCTCATCATCCTCATATATCTCCCCCAGAACCCCTCACTATCAACCTTTGCGATACTCCCCATCTATCTCTCATACCCCGATCTCTCCCCCTCACCCACACACATAATACTCCCTCACCACATCAAACACAAAATACCCCCCCTGCACACCACACACATCCCACCCCCCTGCACCTCACATCCTTCTCCCCCCGTTCACCTCACATCCTTCTCCCCCCCTGCACCTCACATCACTCTCCCCCCCTGCACCTCACCTCACTCTCCCCCCCGGCACCTCACATCACTCTCCCCCCTGCACCTCACATCACTCTCCCCCCCTGCACCTCACATCACTCTCCCCCCCTGCACCTCACATCACTCTCCCCCCTGCACCTCACATCATTCTCCCCCCCTGCACCTCACATCATTCTCCCCCCTTGCACCTCCAATGACCCCCGCTTCACCTCCAATGACCCCCCCCCCGCATCTCCAATGACCCCTGCACCTCCAATCACCCCCTGCACCTCCAATCACCCCCTGCACCTCCAATCACACCCTGCACCTCCAATGACCCCCCCTGCACCTCCAATGACCCCCCTGCACCTCCAATGACCCCCCCTGCACCTCCAATGACCCCCCCTGCACCTCCAATGACCCCCCCTTCACCTCCAATGACCACCCCCTTCACCTCCAATGACCCCCCCTTCACCTCCAATGACCCCCCCTGCACCTCCAATCACATCCTGCACCTCCAATGACCCCCCTGCACCTCCAATGACGCCCCCTTCACCTCCAATGACCCCCCCTTCACCTCCAATGACCCCCCCTTCACCTCCAATCACCCCCCTGCACCTCCAATCACCCTCCCCTGCACCTCCAATGACCCCCCCTTCACCTCCAATGACCCCCCCCGCACCTCCAATGACCCCCTGCACCTCCAATGAACCCCTGCACCTCCAGCCACACCCTGCACCTCCAATGACCCCCCCTGCACCTCCAATGACCCCCCCTGCACCTCCAATGACCCTCCCCTTCACCTCCAATGACCCCCCCCTCACATCACCCCCCCTTCACCTCCTGCACCTCCAATGACCCCCTGCACCTCTAGCCACACCCTGCACCTCCAATGACCCCCCCCTGCACCTCCAATGACCCCCCCTGCACCTCCAATGACCCCCCCTTCACCTCCAATCACCCCCCCTTCACCTCCAATCACCCCCCCTGCACCTCCAATCACCCTCCCCTGCACCTCCAATGACCCCCCCTTCACCTCCAATGACCCCCCCGCACCTCCAATGACCCCCTGCACCTCCAATGACCCCCTGCACCTCCAGCCCCACCCTGCACCTCCAATGACCCCCCTGCACCTCCAAATACCCCCCCTGCACCTCCAATGACCCCCCTGCACCTCCAATGACCCTCCCCTTCACCTCCAATGACCCCCCCCCTGCACCTCCAATGACCCCAACACCTCCAATGACCCCCCCCCCTTCACCTCCAATCACCCCCCCCCTTCACCTCCAATCACCCCCCCCTTCACCTCCAATCACCCCTGCACCTCACCCCCTGCACCTCACATCACCCCTCCTGCACATCACCTCCCCTGCACATCACCCCCCCTGCACATCACCCCCCCTTCACTTCACCTCACCTCCTGGCTGCACCTCATATCACCCCCCTGCACATATCCACGTTGGGAGCAGGGGGTGGGGAGCGCCCGCAGAAGAGCTCAGCTGGCTGTGACTTCCCCCTTCGTCCCACATTGCGAGTGGAGGGGGGGGGGAGGGAGCAGGGATGGGGGAGGGGGGAGCGGGCCCTGCGCGCCGGGACCGCGGGGAATCGCCGCCATTTTTTTTTTAAACTTTTTTTTTAAACTTTTTTTTATTTATTTTTTTAAAATTTATTTATTAAACTGGCGCCCGGCCGGACTCATCGCGGGCCGCACAGAGAGGCCAGACGGGCCGCATGTTGTAAAGGCCTGCCCTATAACATTACGTTACCATATATCAGGCTTTCCCCCCAGAGAGATCACTGGCGAAGAACTGAGAAATCCCATATTTGGTACAAACACTCCTCTGTTGAAATCTGATTTTCATACTGTAAACTCTCACTAAGCTTTAAGTAAAATTTTTCCCCATTGAAACAATATAAACCCACCCCCGTCATAAATTAGCTGTTGGATTGACAGTTGTACGACAGAGTAAAAAAAAAAAAAACTTACAAACGACATTTAAACTTTTCCTCAATATCTAAACGCTCTCATAACTTTCTTTCTGTAATACTTACACACATTTGAGCTACATCAATAGATTCCGGCTGTCATTACGGATGCAACAAGACTAATCTTAATCCTAGACTGTCTTAATCCTAGATTTGAACGACAAATGGATACCTGTCCCTTAGTACATGCTAAACCTGACATGTCTGTAATCAATGTATGCCACTCGGTGCCACGGATAAACACATGCCACTCCCAGCAGGTACAGCAGATGATGTCACATGATATTCTCATCTTATTATATATTAGTGAAAGCACTGTATGCCTGTCTGCATCTTCCTGTGTCCCTACGGACAATCTGATTGCACCTTTGGCCTGTCACTCCGCCTCAGGCCATGCCTGCCCCCGCACACCTCTCATTGGTCTGCGGTCCGCCCCCGCACAACTCTCATTGGTCTGCGGCCAACACCACTGCCACACTGTCCCACCCCTCACTGACCTACACCACTGACACACTCTCCCACCACTCACTCACTGAGCTTTGGGAACGCTTGCCAGCACCTAACCCTCACTGCTCTGAGAGATTTGCACCTAACCCTCACTGCTCTCAACCCAGAAAACCCTGACCGCCTGCTACCACGACAGAACTGCACAATCAGGTACCAGTCTTATTGCTTTCAGCACTGCAACATTCCACACCCTCACACAACACCACACACACCGCACGCTCACACCGCCTCTTACGGCCTACACTGCCAACACACCTCCCCTTCACCTCACCGCACTGTCTCATCCTCACTTCTTCAACGGACACCGCACACCCCCCCCCCCCGAGGCAGCAGCGCTGTCTGATCCCCCCCCCACACCCCCAAAACCCCCCACCCCCCCACACACACACCCCCCCACCCCGCCACCCCCCCCACACACACACCCCCCCACCCCGCCACCCCCCCACACACACACACCCCCTTTCCCCCCCCGGCAACAGCGCTGTGTGATACTCACATCACCAACGGACACCGCACGTGGCCGCAGCTGAGGTCTGTGAGGTGCAGGGAGGCAGCCACCGTGATCGGCCAGAAGGGGGACACATCATCCATCCCCCCCGTGTCCCCCGTCCCCCCCCCGTCGTGTCCCCCACCCCCCACCCCGCGCCACTGACACCTTCCCCCCTACCTTTACTTCCGGCCGCCGCCATCTTAGCCACTTGGCGCCGCGAGGGAGGAAGGGGGTCCTTCAGCCCACCGCCATCTTGGCCACTCGGCGCCGCGAGGCAGCCTGCCTGGCCACTGCCTGTTCCCCCGCCGGGGAGGGGGGAGACTTGGAGCGCCGGGGAGGGGGGGGGGGGCATGTGCGGAGGGGGGGGCATGTGGGGAGGGGAGTATTAACCCCCCCAGCCCGCCGCCATCTTGCCCACTCGGCACCCAACATTAACCGCCCCCACCACCCCCCCAGGCAACAGCACTGTGTGATCCCAACATTAACCCCCCCACCCCCCCCCGAGGCAACAGCGCTGTGTGATCCCAACATTAACCCCCCCCACCCCCCCACCCCCAGGCAACAGCGCTGTCTGATCCTCACCTCTCCAACGCCCACCGCACGGAGCTCCTCCTGTGGACACAACACACACACCCAGCATTAAACCCCCCCACCCCTCCCCACATCACCCCACCCTCCCCACATCACCACACCCCCCCCCAAACCCACACTCAATACAATCAACATTTCAACGTACGTCTACACCAACACACCCCCTCCGCTGGAAACACACCTCCCACCAATACTCACCTCTTCTTTAAATAAAATAAATTTGGAACACAATTAAAATTGAGCCGTCTGTGTCATTTATTGCACTAACACTCATCTCACCCACACACACACAACACCCACACACCACTCACCAACACAACACTACCTCATCCACACACACAACCAACCTTCACCGTGGTCACACACACACACTACACTTAATATAATGCTAAATACCACGTGCATGCCAACACTCCCTTTCTACCACAACCAGCACGCACACACGCCATCAGCCACGCACACACACGCACAAACACACACTCAACAAACCACAAACACACTCAATTCACTGCACTCATCTTTTCTTTACATTAATTTCAACAACACACACTTCACCATTACTACTATCAAAAATTCACATAACCATCTTTCACCAACACTTTCCAACACTAACATTTTCACAACTAACAACCGTAACAACTAACATACACTTACCAAAATTGCCCTCATATACATGTGCTTTCTACTGTTGTTGTTTTACAAATACACTTTTCACAAATATTACTTAACATTCACATTAGCTTACAATTTTACAATATACAACATTTACACATACTTATTCACACTTCACATCCCGGGCAACGCCGGGTCTCTCAGCTAGTTTTTAATAAAGTCTCTCTTTCGTTGAATACTTTCTTAGCCACGCCTCCTGAACCTTGCAGAACACTCCAGTGAATGCCTTTGAAAGTAGCTCAAAAGGATCATGTTTATAAAGTTTAAAAATGGCCATATTTTATTCCCATCTCTGACAAAATAACTGCCCTTATCTCGAGACTATCAGCTCCATACAACCCATCTGGTACTTTTTAGTGGGCCATACATGCTAACCCACCAATTAAGTTCCCTTTGAAAACCAGGATAGACCCATGACAAGTCATAAACCCCATACATTGTGTAACAGTGTTTCCCCCACCCTCTGGGAGATCACGCAACCACTAGCAGTGTTGTGCTGGTTACCTGCTGGTTCACAGGACGCTGAGCTTTCTGCCGGTGTCATAGGGGAAGACAGGAGCGGCTTCTAGGGCAGATTACTGATCTGTATCTCACATGGTACAGCGTCTCATCTGCTGCAGACTTCAGGGATGTGGAGACAATCCCTACAGGAGAACTTACTTCCACTCCCCATGATAGATTGCACACCAGGCAGGAGTATATTTGAACACTGGAACACTTTATTGCAGTACCTGATATATCAGCATACACTGCACACTTCTTGGGCTTCACACTCAAGATGTTCCCTGGACGGACATCCATCCCAGGCCAAGGGCACCCGGGGCAGTCCTTGCTCTTCCCTGACTCGCTAATAGAGTCAGGGGAAAAGGTAATCACTCCTCACTCCCCATGGGGAGGGGACAGTAGGTGTCAGATTCCAGCACACCTCTGCGTGACTACCTGTCTCTCTCAGGGATAGAGCCACTGCTTAAATTTAGGTGTACAGCTCATTAAGCACCGGGGAGGAAGGTCCAAGGTCTGAGCCCAGAATTGGGCAGAACACAGGCCTTAGCCGCCTCCTCCCCTGTCACTCAAGGCAGCTGCTTACCGTGGGGAAAATCCAGGATTATTGGTCCTGAGACTGCCTGCACTGTTACCAGGGCTTGCATGTCAGGAAGGGCAGACTTGTAGCCAAACCAGGCGTGGTTACAATTGTATTTTTAAACCCAACTTGTACCTTCATTAACCCCTGAAGCACCAGATGGATTAAAATACATAATATCTCATGATATTATTATGACAATCTTGTTTTCAGGTTCCCTTTCCAGTTGCTTCTGCCAAAACAGCATGATAGTCAGTGCACTTATCTTCTGCCAGAATGTGTGACCTTCTAATTCAAGGAGGAGACAGGGAATGCTTGCAAGAATGTTATAGTTGCTGATCATCTCAGCAGAAAAACAAAAAAACAAAAATTAGGTAGCGCTAAATCTCAAAGAAATGTGTGACCAATATATAACTAATCTGCAATGTGATGTGAAAATGGCCTGTAATCTACAATGAAAAAAGAATATAGGCGGCTGCCTGTGATATAACTCTGACCCCCAGGTCAGAGGAACAACATGTGAAAAAAAGGTGTTATATCTCTGGCGCCCTGCACATGTAAACGATGTGACCAAAAGGATATATACAACCAGGACTGGTAACTGTGTGAGATCCAGGGATGTACTCCAATCGATGAGTGGGTCATACATGAAATGAAAACAAATAAAAGTACATAGCTGAATATCCACCGCTCGTTACCACTATACATCCGGTAAGTGGTTATTTCAGCTACAGCAGCAGATCTACCAGCGGACCCGTTCCATATTATTATCTATTTTAATATATGTTATGTCCATACTCTGTATTGTTCATTAAATGTGTAATTTTTGTATCAGTCACCTGTAGTTCATCTCAGCATTTTGTTTTTATTTTTTTATTTTTGTCCTTATTATTAATTTTATATATTCATATTTATTTTTATTTTTATTGTTTGTATTGTTTATGTCATATATTATCTTGAATTTATCATACAGTATCACGCTATGTGCTTTTATTTGTTTTCATTTCATGTGTGACCCACTCATCGATTGGAGTACATCCCTGGATCTGACACAGTTACCAGTCCTGGTTGTATATATCCTTTTTGTCACATCGTTTATATGTGCAGGGCGCCAGAGATATAACACCTTTATTTCACATGATCATCTCAGCAACTATACTTGTACGCTGGAAGCAATTACATGTAGTCAGATAGCCAGAGTCATTTTCAGGTCAGACTGAATCTGTGCCTAGTCTAAATCATGCACTAAAGACTATCTATCTATGCATATCATCCTTTTGTATCCTGACTATTGACGGAATGCCCTGGTCTCTATCTTCCTCAAAGTTTTACTACGTCATCTCTGGCGTCCCAGGAAGGCTTTAGAAGTCTTCTCTTAGGAAAGCGACTGGCAACCTAAGCGATCAGGTCTGCTCAACAGTTGCAAACAATGGGTATCCATGGCGCAAACTGGGTGAACAGTGAATAGTATGTGACGAGCAGGATGTGCAGCTGTGACGAGACCGGAGCTAGGTTGGAGTGCGCCTCAAGCCACTCACTGTGATATACCAGTGGGGAGAGTGTGTGTGTTGAGTGTAAAATCCAGGTAAAACGTTAATGCACCATTGCGTTTCTATATATGTTTTCTCCGTATGAGGTCCTGTAACGGATCAATTATTTCATCCTTAACCTGCCCAAATGGAAGAAATTGCTGTGTGAAACCAGTGCCTGTTTGATCTTCAGTAACGATTGCACAGGGTTTATTCACACATACTATTCACTATTCACCCAGTTTACGCTGTGGATACCCATTGCTTGCATCTTGTATTATTGCGGTTTGGAGACCGCAGGTATCTGGCAGCACCTGGTTTATGAGCACTAAATCACATCTAATGCATCACTTTGGTTAATGCTCTGATTTTCCTGGATCATTTATCACGAGCACAATATTTATATATGGGTTTGTGCTTTTTTTCTGTTCGCTGCTCAACAGTTGGCCTGGAGACAAGTCAGTGGCTGGACTCCTGTAGGTGGGTCTGTAAGCCAATGACAAGACTGAGACCTCCACTTTCCCAGCATCACAAGTACAGTATAACACCATGGACATTGTAACACACATGAAAAAACACCAAATATCATAATACAAATTGTGCAGACACTAAAGGCCCTATTCATTACTCTGCTACATTGCTGATAGCAGACAGATTGCAGGAAAACTATCATTCAAGTCAATGGCAGTTCTCTCGCAAACACACTAATGGGCAGTATCACAACCTAATGAATAAGGCCTTATCAGTGTTGTTTTGGGATGACCATATTTTATGTATAATTTAAAATCAATCCCTGTTAAATGTAAATTAGTCACATTTTGGAAATGCACTATCCTTATTCATTTTGCAAATACAGTATAGTCAAATGCATTCAATCTAGGCGAGTTTGCCTTGTTACCAAAACTTTAATCATAACTCCTAGTGCTAATACTAATTTGACAAACACTGACTTGAGAAGCTACTGCAACATTTTCCAAAGCAAACTCCATCCATTGTCCAAAGCAAAGTATCTATCCATCCATCTGCTGGCTTATTTATTTCACTTTGCTTGCTCAAATTGATTCTAGAGAAAATGCAAGGCATTAATATTGACAGTTTGATACATAGCCCCCTTCATCTTTATGTTTTACTTCAAAGTGTAAAATCTAGTGCATAAATGTATCCAAAATGAGTGCTTTATTGGGCTCGAATCTCAAACTGCAATGTCCCAAGAAATAAAATCAATGCACCAGTCCACAAAGGTAACCACGAGACAAGAGAGGGGTGGACGTGGCCATCAGGCACCATTTGTTTCTGCTCCCGTCTCAAGGAAATCAACAAGTCAGATGAATACTATGGTCTTTGCTATTTTGGAACACACTCTGCCTCTCATCTCCAATGGTTATCTTGCCTCGTGGAACAATGAGATACAAGTGATAGAAATGCAGGAGTATGTTCTGTATGCCATTTATGATAGAAACATCCAGCTCTTAACCTGTATTCCCTCATGATACATTGGGATAAAAAGAAGAGAAAGTCCATGATACTGTATGTTCTGTAACCCTCTGTGATGGAGTGAGATAAAAACTCCTGAATATTTTGTATCCCCTTGTTACATGGTGAAATATACTGTAAGGGCAGGAAATGCCTTGATATGCCCAATGCTGTCTCTAATGGATTGTATAGAAACTCCAGAGTATGTTCTGTAACTTCTGTGTGAACCTAGTGACACACAGCAATATACAGACACAGAAATACTTGATTGTGTTGTGTTTCTCTGCATTATTCTTGAGAAGAGAAAATATAGACACACGTGGGTATATTCTGATCTATCGGCAACACTGAGAGGTAGAACCATCTGTGTATGTTCTGTATTTTCTTGTATGCACTGGGATGGAAATAATAGACGCATGAATGAATAGACTGTTCTCCTATAATGTGAGCTGGAATAGATAGAAGCATGTAGCCATCTCCTGTATTTCTCTACAGTGAAATTAATGGAATAGAGGAACATGGGTATGCACTACTGCATATTTCCCTATAATACAGTGATCTAGAAAATAATGTAAAGTCCAGGATAGGTTCTGTATTTAGTCACATCCAAGTACATTGTGGCTACACAGCAACTTTGGTCCAGGCAATAGTCTTGGTTTTAGCTCCTGATCGTGAAACAAGCACTGTTTAAGCAGTTGTGAATGAGATGGTAAGGCACCTGATTCATTCAGCAGTATGTCTGCTTTCACTACTGCACCTTGTTTCAGTTCTAGCTACAGATACAGAAAAAGCTTCTGACCGGGATTGCTAGTAACACAGCACGCTTGAAGATTTGTGCTGCTGCTGCTGCTGCTGCGAGAGAGAGAGAGAGAGAGAGAGAGAGAGAGAGAGAGAGAGAGAGAGAGAGAGAGAGAGAGAGAGAGAGAGAGAGAGAGAGAGAGAGAGAGAGAGGCGGCATGTGAAACACAACTCACACTTGTAATCACAGCTCAGACATCAATATGGCTCTCCTACATTGCCCAGCTGTTAAAGCCTGAATGCTGCACTTCCTGTTGTCCGGCACCCGCTGTAAATACACGTCGTTCTGCTTTGCGGGTCAAATGCAATGTCATCATGACAGTAGTCCAGTCGAGGGTCTGAGAGTCCCCACTTTCTACAAAGATACAGGGCCTTGAAGAACCAGGAAACATTTGGTTTAGAATTAAAAAGCAAGGATGTTCTAAAAATATGGTGAGGACATGAAGTCCAGTTGTCCATTTATATTTCAGTACAGTACCTCTTCACATTTCAATTTCTTTCCGCTCACCACACACAACTTGTTCTTCTCATTCATACATTTCTGACAGTGGGATCCGGCCCCCTGACACACACCAAATTCAGTCACTTTGGGCGCTATGATGATAATATATGTAGCCCTTTTTGTGAACCGACCGACCCACCCAATATCACATTGGCCCCTCGTGGTCTAACCGGTCCCTTTCCCTGCAACACACCTGCTCTAAGGGACTACTGGTACTGCATAACCTGTGTGGCTCCAGGAGATCTGAGCCTCCGCTAGCTGGGAGCCTGGGGAAAAACCCTTACCCTTACTTGGTGCAGCGCCTCCACTTACCCAGGATCCCCCGTGAGGAAAGATAGCCCTGAGTAAG
Organism: Ascaphus truei; assembly: GCF_040206685.1. Taxonomy (NCBI): domain Eukaryota; kingdom Metazoa; phylum Chordata; class Amphibia; order Anura; family Ascaphidae; genus Ascaphus; species Ascaphus truei. The sequence goes on along the minus strand of NC_134485.1, from coordinate 324,026,908 downwards.
AAATACAATAACACACAGATACGATAACCAATAACTAACACTTTACTTAACACACATATAACACATTACATAACATAACCATAACCAGATGCTCTACCCGCATCACATCAACCCAATGTCTGGTGTACCCCACCCAGTGTCCTGTGATCACCCCACACCCAATGTCTCGTAACTCCTACGGAGGTCGTGGGTGACTGCGCAGTCACTATATTAAGCTAGGGCCCAGTTGGTGCACATATATTACTTCAGAGATACCTTCCGAGCACTCCGATGCTCGGGACCGCAACACACTTTCTTCTAAAAGGGTCAGACGTCCGTCTGATCCTATTCCAGGTACTCTGCCGGTGGACCCCAGCGAGGGTCCCACCGCTCAACGGGAACTGCAACCGGACCACGGCAACACCAACCGCGTGGGAACAGCAATCGCCGCTATCCCTATCACTAACCACTGCTAGAGCGACAGCAACCCTAACCTAGGGCCTGTCCCTGAGGAACCGCAACCTGGGATGGCTTGGGGAAAACTCCTAGGGCCTGTGGACAATAACCGCCCCCCTTCCCCTAGCTACCCAGTCTAAACTGTATCTGCTAATCCTAGCAGCCTAACACACCTGCAGCCAACATTCAGCTTACACTGTCAGCCTGCAGGTATTCACACCGTGCACACACACTGCACGCACTGCGCACCGCACATGCAGCGACACACACCCAGACAGCTGCAATCACACACAGCCACCTGAATCCTGCAGCAATCCCACTGCTAGCACACTGTGCCTCTTTGACAGTGCCCACAGCACTCTCCGCTGCGACACTACCAAACCCGCACTTCCCACACTCAAGGGTCACCTCCCTAGCTAAGGCGTCCCTCTTCAGTTACCCCCTACCCTTACCCGGGAATTGGGGCCTGCCTGGGGATCTAGGGAGAACCCTTACCTGATGCAGGAGCCACGCGCTCCCTGCACCCTTCCTACTCCTTCCTCTGCTCTGCCTGACTCCTGTTGCAAAGCCCGGGAAATGTATCTCTTTTTCCGGGCTGAGCTTCCTTCAGCCCTATTGGCCACTAGGGAGCACCTGACCTCTGCCTCCCTAAGCCTCCTGGGAATTGTAGTTCCCAGGGGCTGCCTAATGCATTGGGGCCGCGTGCGCGCTTCCCTCGCGCATGCGCGAACCCCTAATGGCCGCCTCACTCTCTCTCCTACCTTCCCTACTCTCGCGCGATCTCTCCCTGCACTGGGGAACCCATCGCGCGCTTTTGCCCTACTGCGCATGCGCGAACTAACGCGCAATGGCGGCGCACTCTCTCCTAGCCGCCGAGCCGGTGGCAACGCGATCGCGGCCCTAGCGACGGCCCGATCGCGTCCCCGGCAACCAGCCTGCACCGCTCCCTGCAATGGCCCCCACCCTCGCGTTCTCCCGGCGGGTCCACCGCTGCCTCCGGCGGCACCCACGACCACCCGGTAAGCGCGGAGGGAGGTCAGGGAGCTAAATTTTACCTCGGGGCTACATTCTCCCCCCCGCAGAATCCCAACGCCCTCGCTTGGGTAGCAACCGTACAGAGAATTATATAATGGAAAATACATGGCATAAATCACATCACATGTAACATGCATTTTGTCATCAATACTCATATGGATACCCGAGGCCAGCTGAGTCTCAGATTGGAGTGCCCCTAACAGACTGGGTGAGGGTATCCCACCTTGACTCCTGTGAGTCTTTTGGAGCTCAAGACCTGTCCCTTGCACCAACCCACCTTCTCCCCCTCACAGAAAAAATAGTAAGGGGTCCGGGGTATTGACCCTTTCCGGATCCTCCGGTCTCGTCTCCCGGGAGACAGGGAGGCTCAGTCTCTTTCCTCGATCCACCACATGGCGAACATAGCGCTCCATCGCGCACCTGGGAGAGGCCACAACTACCAGAGCGGTCTCAACAGAGTCTTTGTCCGCTCCAACAATCCCTTTAACGGTGACTTCGTCCGCGGACGGCACCACGTCTTCGGATAGGCCCGTTTCTTGAGAAGGCCAAGCTTGGAGACTCCTCGCGCAGGAGTATGTGTCGCTCCGGTCCGCTACACCGGATACCTTGATAAGGTCGAGTTCATTCCACGATCTTCAGAGATCTTCTGGGGGAGACACCTCCACCAGGACGCGATGACGGGGTGAGCCCATCGCCCGGGTGACCCTACCTTTGGAGTCACCAGGCTCCACGATCACCGGGGAGCTCACACCCGACACCCCTGCGGCAGTCAACTTACCCCCGTCGTTGTCGGCAGGTACTGATCCCAAGCCTTGGACCGCTGGTACCTCAGTGGTAGGCCGGACTGGCAGTTGCAGGGCACACGGGCCCACATCATGGTCTGGATCAGTGGAGGTGGTTGCCTCGGTGACCTCACGGGAGTGGTCCGCCGGCAGGCGTATCACCACGCTTGGTGGGTCGCTAGAATCATCACACATGGGCGGGGGTACAAGCACCTTACCCTGGCCTTCCGGAATCTGGGGTTCTGGTCTCGGTGGTTCCTGCTCGGGAACCGGGTCTGGAACCGACATCTGGGGTTCCGACATCTGGAGCTCCGCCTTCAGCGGCTCTGGCTCAGCGTCTAGAAAGTTCATTTGGGCACACGGGCCCTCCACCACCTCCATGGCTGAAGTGGACAAATCAATAGCAGCTTCACCCACCTCGGTAGCACCATCAGGCGCCTCTTCCTCCGCAGGTTCCGCCCTCAGAGGTTCCTGCTCTTCCTGTTGAAGGTCCCCTTTGAGAGGGTCTGCAACCGTGGCCTGGACACACGGGTCCTCGGCGGCCTCTGGAAGTAGAACAAACTGGGGACACGCATCACTTACTTCAGGAGAGAGGTCCGGCTCCTCCTCTTCTTCATCGGCTGGTTCCGCCGCCTGGGGCAGGATAGGCTGTAGGAACCCTGCCCCGCAACAATCACATGGAGGCCCCCACTCCAGTGCCTCCCTAGGACAGTCACAATTTGTCATAAAACACTGGATACTCAGTTCTCCATCCAACTCGATGTTCTTGAAGTCGAGCGGTAACTGCGACAGGGCTGCTCCCGAGGCACAGGCTTTTTGCAGGCAGGGACACGCTAGCACAACTCCATCTATTCCTGGCGCTCGCCAGGACTCATACACATTGCGGTGTAACCCCTGGCAGTCTATTTCTTCCTCAGGGGACGGACACTCCATTTCTACAACAGTGTCCCCTCCCACTGGCCGTTCGGTAGGCTGCGGCAGTTTGGGTTGCAGGGTTGGTACCCTGCAGTAGCCACATATACGCCCCCAAGCCAACTTACAAGACGAGCAGTCACCTTGGTTACAAAAACAGTCTAGGTACCCCTCCTCGTTAGTGTCTTCCAACCGCATTTTTACCATGCACGCCAAAACATTAAGGTCCATACTACCCCAGACACTCAATGTCTGTATTGTACATGGACACAACAAAAAGGATACGCTCCCAGCCTTGGTCTGCCAGGATCCATACGACGGCGAGCAATTTTCTCTGTGTCCAGTACTCTCTTCCAGGGAGTGTTGCGAGCTCTGTACTAAGTCACTCACAGTGTGGGGGCGGGGCTCGGGTTTTCCCGCCAGTCCTGGATGACTGTTGGCAACATTTTCCCGCGCGGCCGGGAACTTAGCACGTGGCTTTCTCCGCCTTGAGGGCTTCCCCATGGCGGAACAAAAATAGGACACAAATTTAGAAAAACATGTACAGGGCACCCCAGGTCTGATATCTCAGCAGCGCCTCCAAATGTAGCCCTTTTTGTGAACCGACCGACCCACCCAATATCACATTGGCCCCTCGTGGTCTAACCGGTCCCTTTCCCTGCAACACACCTGCTCTAAGGGACTACTGGTACTGCATAACCTGTGTGGCTCCAGGAGATCTGAGCCTCCGCTAGCTGGGAGCCTGGGGAAAAACCCTTACCCTTACTTGGTGCAGCGCCTCCACTTACCCAGGATCCCCCGTGAGGAAAGATAGCCCTGAGTAAGAAATACAATAACACACAGATACGATAACCAATAACTAACACTTTACTTAACACACATATAACACATTACATAACATAACCATAACCAGATGCTCTACCCGCATCACATCAACCCAATGTCTGGTGTACCCCACCCAGTGTCCTGTGATCACCCCACACCCAATGTCTCGTAACTCCTACGGAGGTCGTGGGTGACTGCGCAGTCACTATATTAAGCTAGGGCCCAGTTGGTGCACATATATTACTTCAGAGATACCTTCCGAGCACTCCGATGCTCGGGACCGCAACACACTTTCTTCTAAAAGGGTCAGACGTCCGTCTGATCCTATTCCAGGTACTCTGCCGGTGGACCCCAGCGAGGGTCCCACCGCTCAACGGGAACTGCAACCAGACCACGGCAACACCAACCGCGTGGGAACAGCAATCGCCGCTATCCCTATCACTAACCACTGCTAGAGCGACAGCAACCCTAACCTAGGGCCTGTCCCTGAGGAACCGCAACCTGGGATGGCTTGGGGAAAACTCCTAGGGCCTGTGGACAATAACCGCCCCCCTTCCCCTAGCTACCCAGTCTAAACTGTATCTGCTAATCCTAGCAGCCTAACACACCTGCAGCCAACATTCAGCTTACACTGTCAGCCTGCAGGTATTCACACCGTGCACACACACTGCACGCACTGCGCACCGCACATGCAGCGACACACACCCAGACAGCTGCAATCACACACAGCCACCTGAATCCTGCAGCAATCCCACTGCTAGCACACTGTGCCTCTTTGACAGTGCCCACAGCACTCTCCGCTGCGACACTACCAAACCCGCACTTCCCACACTCAAGGGTCACCTCCCTAGCTAAGGCGTCCCTCTTCAGTTACCCCCTACCCTTACCCGGGAATTGGGGCCTGCCTGGGGATCTAGGGAGAACCCTTACCTGATGCAGGAGCCACGCGCTCCCTGCACCCTTCCTACTCCTTCCTCTGCTCTGCCTGACTCCTGTTGCAAAGCCCGGGAAATGTATCTCTTTTTCCGGGCTGAGCTTCCTTCAGCCCTATTGGCCACTAGGGAGCACCTGACCTCTGCCTCCCTAAGCCTCCTGGGAATTGTAGTTCCCAGGGGCTGCCTAATGCATTGGGGCCGCGTGTGCGCTTCCCTCGCGCATGCGCGAACCCCTAATGGCCGCCTCACTCTCTCTCCTACCTTCCCTACTCTCGCGCGATCTCTCCCTGCACTGGGGAACCCATCGCGCGCTTTTGCCCTACTGCGCATGCGCGAACTAACGCGCAATGGCGGCGCACTCTCTCCTAGCCGCCGAGCCGGTGGCAACGCGATCGCGGCCCTAGCGACGGCCCGATCGCGTCCCCGGCAACCAGCCTGCACCGCTCCCTGCAATGGCCCCCACCCTCGCGTTCTCCCGGCGGGTCCACCGCTGCCTCCGGCGGCACCCACGACCACCCGGTAAGCGCGGAGGGAGGTCAGGGAGCTAAATTTTACCTCGGGGCTACATATATATAGACTAGCTGAGAGACCCGGCGTTGCCCGGGATGTAATGTTCCTGCTCCTCTCTCTCCTCCCCCTCTCCCTCTTCCCCTGTCTCCCCCCCTCTCTTCCCCCCTCTCTCTTCCCCCTTCCCCCCTCTCTCTTCCCTTGTCTCCCCCTCTCTCTCTCTCTCTCTTCCCCCCTCCCTCTCTCTCTCTCTTCCCCTGTCTACCCCCCTCTCTCTCTCTCTTCCCCTGTCTCCCCCCTCTCTGTTTGTCCCCCGTTCCCATCAATCCAGCTCCCCCCCTTTACAGGTCCGGTCCCCCCCCCATTTACAGGTCCGGTCCCCCGCCCCCCTTTCCAGCTCCTTTCCCCCCTCTTTACAGCTTCATGCAGTGTGTGTGTGCGTCAGTCAGTGTGTGTGTGTGCGTCAGTCAGTGGGTGTGTGTGCGCGTCAGTCAGTGGGTGTGTGTGTGCGCGCACCAGTCTGTGTGTGCGCGTCAGTGTGTGTGTGTGTGTGTGCGTCAGTCAGTCTGTGTGCGCGCGTCAGTCAATGTGTTTGTGTGTGCGCGCGCGTCCGGCTGTGTGTGTGTGTGTGTGCAGCAGTCAGTGTGTCTGTGTGCGCGTCAGTCAGTGTGTGTGTTTGTCAGTCAGTCTGTGTTTGTGTGTCAGTCAGTGTGTATGTGTGTGTGTGTGTGTTTCAAACAGGCAGTTCGTGTTGCAGTTCATGTGTCAGTCAGTTTGTTGTTGTGTGCCCCCCCCTCTGCTTTTTCCTCTGCCATGCCGCGAAGGGGGGGTGGAGGGGTGGTTGTTGATACCTGCTCGCGCTCCCGGCTTCCCGACCTGGCCGCTGGTCCAGGGGGGGGGTCAATACCTGCTGGCGCCACCTCGGCCGCGGGGGGGTTAGGGGGGTGGTGATAGCTGCTGGCGCCACCCGGCTTCCCGGCCCCCGGGCCCGGCCACAGGGGGGGATGATGAGGTACCTGGCTGCTGGCGCTCCCGGCAGTAGTATGTGAGGCGGCGGAGTGTGAGAGGCGGCGGCGTCGGTTACTCGGCGGGAGGCGGCGTGAGTTTTGCGGGCGGGAGGCAGCGTGTCGAGAGGTGAGGTGGAGGAGGGGGGGCATTTGAGGTGAGGCTGTGGCGCCGAGGAGCGGGCGCCGCTGGCCGTGGGTAGCGGTGCAGAGGCTGGGTGTGCTGTGGGTGTGGGGAATGTGGGGAGAGGTGAGGCTGTGGCGCCGAGAAGTGGGCGCCGCTGGATGTGGGTAGCGGTGCAGAGGCTGGGGTTTGCTGTGGGTGTGGGGGGGGGAGAATGTGGGGAGAGGTGAGGCGGCGGCACCGAGGAGCGGGCAGCATTAGTATCTGTGTCGGCGACGGGTGAGTGTGACCAATGAGGCGTGCGGGGCGGGGCTGGTCCACGGACCAATCTGATTGGCCAGAGGGTGAGTGACAGACCAACTGACCAATCAGATTGGCCTTTGGGACAATACATACAACGTTTTCAAATATATATATATAGATGTACACAGCACTGAACAAAGAATTGTGCAGACAGGAGACGCTGCCCTGGAGAGAACACCATGTATTTTTGGTGGATGGGGCAAAGAGAGATCAAATGAGTTGCCCATAGCCATAGGGTACAAGTTCTGAGTTTTGAGCTGGGTTTGCCCACTTCAAATGCAGTGGCATTGCGCCAAGGTTATCCTTCTATATGCTATTTCATCATATGAAGCTGCCAAATTGTTTGTTCATTAAAGCATTGCAAGCACAACATTTTAGGAGCAGAGATTAAAATCACATCAGACCTCGTGGACTGAACTCTTTCAGTTCTAGAGAAGTCAGCAGCGCACTGCCCAACAAAGTGTTATTGTTTGGTCATCTTGCACCGAAGGAATCGGCAATCAGTGCAAGAAGGAAGTAAACCTGTGCGGGTACGTATCAGTGTAAAATGATGCAATCTGCTCCATAGAAATTAAGCAAAAAGAGTAGTATCCAAAATAATGGTCACGTGATTAGTATTTATTCATCCAACGTTTGGATGAATAAACTTGACCACTATTATGGAGGGCTACTCTTTTTGCTTCATTTCTATTTGATATCACCATTGAGTTTCAGCACCCACAAATATCTTTCATTTTTGAGTGCATGTATACAGTACCTTTATATATTTTGCGTAATCTGCTCCATGACAGGAAGCAAAGGTTTGTCTTTTTGCATCCCGTTACGCCTACGAGATGTGTATAGGAAGCTTCTTACATCTGCCACTGATCTGTTGTCAGATTCATTTGACAAGAAGCAGCATAATGTATTGATGTAAACTTTGATATGCCTCATACATATACACAAGTACTGTGCTATACTATACGCCATCTCATATACTGTTGCTTCAAGCAATTCTTGCCCTACCTGTTCAAAAAAATACACCCCAATTTGCTAACTGATGCAAACATGAGCAAAATTGACAAAGCTGCAGACCAAGCAATATCCTATGTGTGTGTGTTTTTTTTTTAAATAAATCAGTTCTGTACTATGAGAAAATACTTGTAGCATTTTTTTTAAATCCTTTATTGTAGATTGACATATACATTGAAACAAAGCATCATATAAAGAAAACATATGTTCACATCATATATAAGTATAGCGGTGGCTGGTCTAGCTAGCTCTCTAACTTCCCCTGTCATGTAAGTTCTAATAAGATGTAGACGGTGACAGGCTATCCTATGAGGTTTTCCCCCTTCTCATGCTGAATTCCTGAGTGACAGGAGTGGAGTTGACACAGGGATCTGTAATAGCCAATGGTGGTACAGTTACTGGGCCCTCCATCTTTGAGCTGCAGGAAGGAAGTGCCTAAACTAGAGATTGAAGTTCAGCCCCTTAGGGGTGAGACCTTCAGGTTGTTCCAGCCTGCCCCTGCATGGGGTAGGATGTGTTGGAAATGTCTCCTCCCAGCCGGAAGTGAGACATGTGCTCAGCCCCTCATGGGCTGAACACATAACCTAATCCAGCTAGGCCTCATCATTACCCGCAGGCCAGTACTATCCAGAAGACAGGGATCTACCCTATCAATTTGAGCATACTGTACGCTGCAACAACACCAGCAGTGGCTGCTGTAATAAAGAACATCCTCATTTGTACTTCTGGCTCCGCTGCAGCCTATGTGGAGAGAGGTAGTGATATTAAGGACTGTCATAGTGGTGACCGCCTTCAGTCCTATGTCTGGAGGCACTGACACCAAGAAGAAAATAACCCAGAAGGATCCCCAAAAGTCTGCCCTGTACCCCCACACCATCGCGGGAAACTCACCTCTCCTGTACCACGCAGGTAACCAGCACTACAGCAATCAGTCGCATAGCCCTAAACTCCTGGGGGGGGAGGGGGAGACATGTGCTACATATGGAAAGCCATATAATATTTTGACAATCTATCAGATCTGTGAGGCCTAGCGTCTTAAATACTTTCTCGTATTTTCTCTTTATAGAAGATTATAATATAAAAGGTATATCAAATTAAACATACTAACAGTTAAAACAAAAAATGTAAACAAAACAATGACGGCCTCTAAGGAGTTCTGCAGTAGGAACAAGAATATATGTTAACCCAAGAAGACAAACATGAATAAAACACTAATACCAGCAGTGACCCAACTCCTGAGCAACTGTGGTTTGAATTAGACTCTATACAGCCTCCCTCTAGGTAGTTCTTTAGCGCCCTTGACCCAGAACCTTGCATTTGTCCATCACTTCCTGTAAATGCAATCCATCTGTGGATTAATTCTTGTGTGTTAGGCACATTTTCATAGTATACTTCCCATCTAAACATAGCTATTGATCTCTTTGTTTGTGTTGTTAATTGGGAAATGGAGGGGGAGCTGGATCTAACCCAGCAGTCCATAATACATATTTTTTTGCTGAAAGAAGAATGAGATCTATCAAGGTTTGGTCTGGGTTTGGACGAGTAAACCAGGTGGTCATAACCCCAAACAAAAAAGGCCTATAATCTGTGTTTATCTTCTTGTTTAACAGCCTGCTCAGGAGTGTGGTAATTTTATTCCAGAAATATCTGATCTTGCCACATTCCCATATACAATCCAAACAATTGGCATCCACGCATCCACATTTGCTGGAGATAGCTTGTCTAATTTTTTTTAATTGTGTCGGGCTAATATAGGCTCTGTTGAGAATGTTAAATTGTATTTCATGCAGAAAAACAAAAGAAAAAAAACAACTCTAATTGAAAATTTGTATGTATTATTATGTAACAAGCATTTTTTTGGTTTTATAGCAACCATTTACAAAGTCGCATCCCCGTCCTCTTCTGAAACAGGCTCTGGCACATCCCTTTTTGAGCCCTGCCCTCTTTCTAGCAGTGCACCAATTATATCTAGTGACTGGCTGGTCGCATGATCATCCTCACAGAACTTTGCATCGTTGGTCCTCTTCTGCTGCACTGACAGCCATTTAGTGAACTCTGGAGCCGAATCTTCACTGATCGATCATAGGAGAATGGATCGATCGGCAACTTAGCTAATTACTAATCATTGTGTGGTTTGTATTGATGCACATATTAAAGGGAAATATATAATTAAAAAAACGGCAGTTTGGACTGCAGCTTTAAGGAACCTTTATACATTGACACACTGATAACAAAAGTTTGGCTATATGTGTGATTTTTGGAGTAATGATCCAGCTTGACACGTATGGGTCATTCTACTATACAGATTCCTACTATAATATTTTTTATATTGTGCCTTGTGACTGCTCCCCTATTTCCAGGCACCTTTGTACAGTACATTGTCACTAAGAGATGCAACATGAAATAAGCTCTCTTTAACTTAATTGCAAAACAGTTATTTGCTTTTCCTGACTCGTCCAGTCCCCGGTCTGACAACACCTAAGGGCGTGGAGGCTTTTAACTGTGGAAGGATCAGAGCTGTTCCTCAAAATCAAGGTGAGACAGGGGCCTAACTTCCTCAGATCCCCTCTGCTCACAGACTCCCTGTAAATGCTGTCCTCCCAATGGGCAGTTTTTGTTCCCACTCCACTGATCACTTGTTCCTCCTGCTCCATGTTCACTCTCAATTGTTCCCCACAACACTAAAGGGCCCACAAGTCATAACCTCAACCTGGGACACTCCCCAACTTTGGCTAACTCACACTAGGGAGGTTCTCTACAGCGTATAGAATGGATAACTCCTTGGTGATCACACTGGCCAACTCTCCTTATTTATGTGGAAAATGTGTTGAGAAGTAATGTATGACGGCTCTACACCATCTGATATAAGTTCTAATTCTACGGCAAGTCATTGGAAGAGAAGTGCTTCCTCGTTTTCCTCTCAAACCTTTCAGACAAAAGCTGTTACATGTCACCTATAAGCAGCACCCTATTTTGGATCTGCCTCTTTTCACATACACACAACTATGGCACGACCCAAAACACTGCTTCACCATTTCATCTTATTGTTGTCTTGTAGAACTCCATCATTTACTTAAACATGTGGTTCAATGTAGAATTGTGCATTGATTGAGAGAAGGCAGGGCTCAAAAAGGGGTGTGCCAGAGCCTGTTTCAGAAGAGGAAGGGGATGTGACTTTGTAAATGGTTGCTATAGAACCAAAAAATGCTTGTTACATTATAATAAATAAAAAATGTAATTCAGAGTTGTTTAAAAAAAAAAAAAATGCTACAAGTATTTCCTCATAGTACAGAAGTAATTTATTTAAAAAAAAAAAAAACCACACATGTAGGATATTGCTTGGCCTGCAGCTTTAATACATTGGCAAAATGCAATCATAAAAACTTGACTGGAGGAACCTATCCCTCAGACCAGGTTCATGTACACGCGGATCAGCACTTCAGTCCTGCTCCAGGAACACCCCTGCTACCAAATTTCACTACTCAACAGTGGCGGAGGGTGTTAACTTTCTTAGAGCTTGAAGTGAAATTATATTTGGGGGCCCCTCGCATTTTATTTTCCTACATATTTGACATATACCCAGCTCGATCACTCCATCAGCCCTGTCTCTTCTTCGATGTATTGTCAATGCACCAGTATCTTTTACTCCTTAGCTTCGCAATGCATTCCTGGTCCTCCTGGCATCAAATGGGTTAATAAAGTAGGCGGGGAAAGGCTTGATGGTCAGTTAACGTCAGGTAAACCCTCACCTAACGGGACAACATCGTTTTACCAGTAATCTGATTCTTCCAATCTAATTACAGATATTTGTTACAATTCTGATAGTGTCACTGAGGAATGAATGAGTTAAAAAAAAATAAAAATCCCAAATGATTTATCAGCCCTAGCAAAGCCTGGATCGCTTCCCAATCACAAAGATTGATCCCCCTTGTTCTCTTGGGGGCTATTGAGTTTTTAAGTATCAGGATTTAAAAAATGTCAGATTTGCCTTCCACCCATTCAGCCCGCCCCTCTCCGGCTGCGCTGTGAAATACAAATGGAGCAATCAATGCCGGCATCTGCCAGCTGTGTGTGGAATGAGAAGCCGGGAGCACCGTGCCTGGAATCAGATCAATGCATGCGCTACACACCCACCTCTCACCTCTATCCTTGCCCTCTCTATATCTGCTCCTCTTTCTCCTTGTGCCTGGCCCCTTTCCTATCTGTAACCTCCCCCCTTACTGTGCTTCAGTCCCGCCCCCTTCACAACTTCTCTCCTTAATTCCCTGCTCGCAGGTTTCTCATGCCTCTGCACGCCTTTCATTCTATCGCCCCTCCTCCCAACCCCTGTTCTTCATGTAACCCCTCTTTATTTTACCTCAGATTATATGGCCTATCACTGAGGTGGGAGCCTGAGTCCTATGGGTTATTGTCAGGTCCAGTTCTCTGCTGGACCCTGCTGGTCCAGTGGGGCAACTCTCTCTCTCTGCAGTTCCCTCTCTATTAGGGGTCCTCCATGGACTCTCTGTGTAGGATGGGCCTGCACACCCTCACTCCCTCAGCTCCCTTTCCAACTGTCATTCCACTGGCTAAGCACAGTCACATGGTCCAGTAGAATGTAATTCATAAAGGGGCCATGCCCTGTGCTGATAGCAGACCCAGGGGGTTACATTCACTTCTCCCCTCCCTGCTTATTTACCTTTTATGTATTGTACTCCCTCCATTTCTTCCCCTACTCTTCCCTTTCTCTCATCCTGCCGCTCTCCATTGCCTCTGTTTTCCATCCCCTCACTTCTACTTCTTACTTCCTCCTTTCCTGCATTTTCTTGTGCACCTCTAACAACCTCCCTCCTTGTAGTTCTCCATCACTTCCACTGCCCTTCACTCTCTACACCTCTCCTATACTCCTACCTCTCATTCTTTCCCTCTCTGCAGCGCTTTCACCTCCAATTCCAAACTCCTTCCAGCCCTAAACATCTCCCTCAGCTAGGGTTGCCAGGTGTCCTGTATTGAACCGGACTGTCCTGTATTTGGCTACTCACTCCATTAAAAAATGGGAGGTAATATGAACATGAACGTGTCTGAAATTATGTCTCTGGACATAGTGATCTGATCGGCTTGGGGGGCCGCGGGATTTTCCAGAGCAGGAAGAGAGCAGGGCTATTGCTAGGGCGCTTCCTCCATCCTGATTGGCTGCTGCTGCGTAATGCAGCCAATCAGGAAGAGGTGCCAGGAGACTGGGGGTGGGTCCAAGGAGAGGAGAAAACAGCATGGAGCGGAGAGAGGTGTGCGTTTGTGTGTGCGCACACGCGTCGAGTGTATCGCACCTTTCACCATTGTGTCCAGTATTTTTGGGGTAGCCACCTAGCAACCCTACACTCAGCTATTCTCTTCTTCTCTTCCTTCCCTTTTGTTCTCAATTACTCCCTCTTTCTCACAGCACTCGTACTCCATTACTCCCTCTTTCTCACAGCACTTGTACTCCATTACCTCCCTCTTACCTTTTATTTTCATTTGCCTCATGCTACTTTCGCTTGTTCCTGTTCCCTTCACACCTTCATTGCGTCTGTCCTGAACCTCTCATGCCCCTTTCAGACTTCAGAGTCATTTAAATGGGGTTTAAAGCTTTCCTGGCAGGGAAACCTACTCTTAATATGTTTATTATTAAATCACAAGCTACATGACTAATAATGTGTTACAGTATTTCCCTCTTGAACGATATGCAAGTGTGATTTGACTATTTACATACTTTTCTGAAGTTTTGCCATATCACAAACTGGTGTATATGGCAGTCATAATATTATAATATTCCTAAAGGAATGGATATTCTCCTGAAGCGGAAAGTGGGTTATTCATTAAAGTGCGATGGTGCCGTTTGGGTGCTGTACCATGTGGTTACTCCAGTTGACTTGAATGGGAGATTCCATATAATAGTACAAGACCATCACTATAACACTTTAATGAATAACCGCCCATGCTGAAATCTATTTACTTAGTGGGGCTACACTGTAATACACATTTTAGGTCATTCACATCAATGAAATGTAAGGTGCTTTCTAGCTTAGTAATGTGGTAATAACAATCATAATTAAGTTCTTTCAAATCTAAGGCTGTCTCACACTTTAATCTGGTCTGTAACTGTTTCATACGCTCATAATATATATTTTCTTTAACTGTGCATGCAATGTCTTGTATATAATGTATACCCTGTTCATTTATGTAACTGTATTTGTAACCATGTATTATTTTGTTTTACTCTGTGCCCAGGACATACTTGAAAACGAGAGGTAACTCTTAATGTATTACTTCCTGGTAAAATATTTTTATAAATAAAAAAATAAAAATAAAATATGTGGTATGAATTAAGGGTCAGAGACTAAATAGACTTTGGGTCCCCAGCCTAATGTATGGCAGTAATTTCCAAAGTGTTCTGCTTGGGCGCCAAACATCACCTGCTCTCTCCCTTCTGGTATCCTCCAAATCCTTACATGGTTTCCCCTTGGTGCATAAGACAGCGGTAGCCACTTGCTCCTTTGCCAGACACTGCCTGCTTGCTCTAAAAGCATCCAAAGTAATCAACATAAAGAGCAAACCAATACTTTACTGATTCATATAGACTCTCTAAAACAGTGGTTCTTAAACATCTCCTTCCAACCTCTCCGAGGACTATCGGCCACAGCACGTTGTAGGAATAACTAATACCCTTGCACACAGGGGAATGCAGAACATTCACATATGAATAGAATGTTGGGAGGTTGTCTCTGTGGTTGGGGGGTTTGAGAATCAGTGGTTTAGAAGATTCTATACCAGGGGTGCTCAACTGCAGTCCTCAAGGGCCACCAACAGGTATGTATGTATGTATGTCTTTATTTATAGCACCATTAATGTACATAGCGCTTTACAGTAGTAATACACGTGACAATCATATAAATAACAAATAATACAAATAATGGGAATAAGTGCTTCAGACATAAAAGTAACATTTCGGAAGATGAGTCCCTGCTCTGATGAGCTTACCATCTAATTGGTAGGTAGGGAGAACGTACAGAGACAGTAGGAGGATATTCTGGTAAGTGCAACTGCAGGGGGCCATGCTTTATGTATCATGTGTCTAGTATTATCCACGGTGCTACTCATATGCTTCTTTAAGCAAGTGTGTCTAAAGGTGGGTCTTAAAGGTGGATAGAGAGGGTGCTAGTCGGGCATTGAGGGGAAGGGCATTCCAGAGGTGTGGGGCAGTCAGTGAGAAAGGTTTAAGGCGGGAGAGGGCTTTAGATACAAAGGGGGTAGAGAGAATACATCCTTGAGCAGAACGCAAGAGTCGGGATGGAGCATAGCAAGAAATTAG
Source organism: Ascaphus truei (assembly GCF_040206685.1). Classification (NCBI taxonomy): domain Eukaryota; kingdom Metazoa; phylum Chordata; class Amphibia; order Anura; family Ascaphidae; genus Ascaphus; species Ascaphus truei. The sequence goes on along the minus strand of NC_134485.1, from coordinate 324,011,708 downwards.
GGCTGAGATGTAAGGAGGGGCAGAAGAGTGTAAAGTTTTAAAAGTGAAGAGGAGAATTGAGTGCGCGATGCGGGATTTGAGAGGAAGACAGGAGAGAGATTTCCGCAGGCGAGACGCTGAGACAGATTTAGGAAAGAGTAGCGTGATTCTGGCAGCAGCTTTAAGGATAGATTGTAGGGGAGACAGGTGAGAGGCAGGAATGCCGGACAACAGGAGGTTACAGTAATCGAGATGGGAGAGAATGAGGGCCTGAGTCAGAGGTCAGCTTTTTACGGATAACCCTACTACAGTAAAGGTGGCTCAATCAAAATGACTGTCACTGATTGAGCCACCTGTGCTGAAGCCGGGATAATCGCAAAAACCTGACCTGTTGGTGGCCCTTGAGGACTGGAGTTGAGCACCCCAGTTCTATACCATTCAAGAGATTGTTAGAATGTTACTGTATAGGTACAAATCAGGAATACCTGGGGGTTGGTGATGAAGGTTGTGTATGTGTGTGGTACAAGTTGTGAATAGGAGTTGTGATGGGGTATGTCTGAGAGTCGGTAATGTAGTGTGTTTGGGGGCAGGGGGTGAAGGGGATCTGATGATGATAATGATAAGATGTAATGTGTTGGTGCTGGGTTCTAAGTGCCTGGTAGCAATTATATGAGTGAGAGTTCAAGTGTAGGTGGATAGGTAACGGTGAATTTATTTGTGTGCTTGACTTGCTATATATATATATATATATATATATATATATACACACACACCGTATATATTATAGTAGGTGTCTTGTTTCTTTTCTATGATCTTATTTTAGACCTAAAAATTCTTCTACACAAATTAATGCAGATCTTTTGAAACAATGCACTTTTCTTCCTCCTCGGATTTCAGTTGTCATGGAAATATTGTATTGGCCGGTCTCCGAGGGGTCTAAGAAAGAGGGGGAGGAGGGGTGGTGAGGTATGGACAGACTGACGTGCAGACGACAGATAGGGAAGTGGTAAATGCAGAGGGCACAGGAAGCATTGTATGAGTACAGGACAAAGCTAGAGAGATAACAGAAGAGACAGAGATATAAAGGAAAGAGACAGAGATAAAAGGGAAAGTAACATGGAATGGGCTAGAGATAAAAGAGATCAGCAGAGAGCAAGATAGAGAGAGAGAGAGAGTGAGCTGAGCATTTTTGTGGGTCTCTCCCTCAGCCGCCTGTCAGGCTGGTTCAATGAATTAGGCGTGTGGTTCTGTGCTGCAAGAGGGAGCTCAATGCTGTGAATCAGACCTCGGCAGCTAGCTAAAGGTCAGAATTATTGATTTCTTTCCATAAGGGGGGTTGGAGCTGTCCGTCACTGACAGCCCCCTCCATCAGAAGATGGCAGGAGCAATACTAAAGAGGCAGTCGGCACAGGCACGAGGTGTTACCAAGAGGACTGTCCTGCTGTCCGAGCAATGTTCTGCAGCTCTCTCTTGCAGAGGGTGGTGTTGTAATATGCAGATCTGTCTAGAAATGAAGGTGTGAATGGCGCAATGCTTAAGAATTCTGTCCATCAATGAATATGTTAACAAAGCTCTACTCTGCCATGCAGGAGATGGGATGATGGATCAATGCTCTAGAGGTCTACCCTGCAATGAAGAATTTCTTAGTGGTTCTCTCCAGCAGGAGAGAGGGTAATGAAACGATGCTCATTAGGTGCAGTCCATGCTGCCGAAGACCGCGCGAAAGTGTCCGCGCATGACGTGATCACATTGCCTTAAGGCATTGATCGCGGCCATAGACCGCGTGGACGCACGCGCGCGACAGCAGGAGGGGGCGCGCGTTGCGCGAGGAATCAGTTGAAATTGATTTCTCAGCATGACGGGCAGGTCACGTGAGTGGTTCGCCCAATGAGGGCGAATCAGCTCCGTGACGTCACAGACATGCCCCTTGACATGTCCCCGACGGCGCGTCTAGCATGTCCAAAAAACGCACCCACTTCACGCGGGGGATGTCACGGACACGCACGCCTACGTTCAGGCGAAGGCTGTATGGACGCAGCCTTAGGCTTCTATCACAGAGGAAAAAAGCAAAATACAGGGTGACCACCTGAACAATAATAATGTCAGTATGCAGTCGCTTTTTAAAACTGAAATGGTAAAAACACATCTCGACCAGAGCTTAAAGAAATGCAATAATGACACATATGATGAGAGCAATGGGAGAAAGTAATGTTGTGTAGCCATGTGCCCCAGGCTATATACATATTCCTGACCCTAGTATTAAAAGTCCTGGCAAGAGCAGGCAGTGCTGGGGTTAACACTAAAAGGGCTCAGCATGTCAGCCTCATCCCCAAATTGTTAATTTGTTGCAGGTTCCAGGTGCAAGCCTGAAAACCGTTGGAGCATGTGCCAGGGGGTGGGCTCACTCCAATAGTATTGCCCAGTTACTGGGGTTTAGGAGAGGAACACACCCCTGGTATAACAGTTGGCTCCCTTCCAAATTTAGTCTGTTCAATGCTGAGAGTTCTCTATTCAGTCTAGCCTGCTCCTTAGGGAGTGGGTAATATTTGTGCCTTAACCCAAATACCCCCTGTTGGGATAAGACTAGCCCAGGGGCCTCAAGCTCCTGGGAGGCCTAGTCAAGGAAAGAAGGGTGTTGCGAGCATGGCGCAGATCCTGGGAAGGCCTGCAAGCAGCGAGGTGGCAGTAACATGGATTAGGTGGGGTTCAGGGAATGCACCTCTCTTGCACGAGAAGGATATAAAGTGGTCCACTATTCCACGAATAAATCCTGTGGTACCGTTCCTGGCCTGTGAGTATCTTATTCCAAAGGTTCCTGTGGGGATGACTCTCTGTCCCTGGCAGAGCCCTGCAGGATGGAGGCGCTGCACCATCCACTAAAGGCTATACTGTGCCCCACTCCCTCCAACATCGCGGAGACTCAGCTTCCTGAGAGCCAACAGGTGAGCACCACAGCACCACTAACAACATAAGACCTACAAATCTCCCTTAGGGGGGGATAGGGGTGTTACAGCTGCAATGCTTTCCAGATCTTATTTACAATGGATGGGTTATTGATATTGGAGAAATACGCTCCAGGCCTTTAGCAGCGTCTGGGGTTTTCCACCCAGCTTCCCACCTTTCCAGGTGACGTTCTGCCCCTGCACCTCCCCATGACTAGACATGTGAGAAACATTCACGTACGTTTGCAGCAACTTTTGAACATGCCCATTAAGTGAAAATCCCCCCCAAAATAAAACTACGCAGAATATGCAGCCCAGAGATCTACCTTCACCCCAGAAATATTCACACATCTCTAGCCATGACTTACTGTAGCTCTGGTGGCACCTAATCCCTACATATGTCTTTTTTTTCCTGTGTGTTAATGTCACTGTGATTGGAGTCAAAAGAAGCCAAAAAAATGGTGGACTGGATGTAAAGAAGAATCAACTGAATGAAGAGGACCGCAATAAAAAGAGAAAAAGGAAAAACAACTGAAATAGCCGTGGGAGGGGGCGGATGTCTTCTTCGTGGAGAGGTTGGTAGATTTGTGTAATACCCAACAGAGGTTATAGAGGCTAAAGTAGTAAGGGAATTCAAGCATGTTTGGGATAGACATAAACCTAAATCTTAACTATAAAAAGCCCAGGCAAACGATGGGAAGTGAATCCCCTGAATGGTGCTTCCAATACATGGAGGTGTGGGATTGTAGAATAAAAGAATGTTCGGAACCATAAGCGATATAGAAAATAATGGGAACTGGAATCCACTCTTTGATAAAGCGCCCAGCGGCGAGAAACACGTCAGAGGGCCCTTTCTGTCAGATTTTTGCTATTATGCACAATAAATAATTGTATTTTACCTGCCTCCAGCCCTACTTTTCTCCGCTGTGCTCAGCCCCTTCTCCGACATCCTTTTCTTAAATAAAAAGCCCAGGATCACATAGGGTCTGAGGTTTTGCATTAGATAGGAAATTAAGCAGACTAAGTAGGCCAAATGGGTCTTATTTGCAGTCAATTTCTATGTTTCTGTGCACTACAGGACGCCTCTTTTATTATAGTACTCAAATAAATGGTCTTTTTTTCCCCTTTTAACAAGCTTCCTTTAACTTTTTAACTGCTAGATGGGCCTGCACTGCATTCCAAAAGCCTTATAAAGAGTGGCATGCATCAAACTCCCCTCTGAAAACCCTGTGTCTTGTAATACAAATACCGACTTTCATCAAGTCCATGCAACAGTTGCAAACATAGATCCTCATCCTGGAATGGGGATGAGCGTCACGGGCCTTGCAAGTTGAACTGGCCCATCTGTAATGGAAAGAGAATCTGGTAGTTACGAGATATGGGCGAAACGTTCTCGCAAATTCTGGACATTTGCATGTGGCGAAAGATTGGCCAGCATGAAAACATCTAACTTTTCACAATGCTGTCCAAAGAGATTTGCCCTATTGGTCATAGGATTAGTTTCTCTTCTTCTTAGTCTCTGCTGCTTCTTTTTTTTATTTTTTATTCTAGGGGATATGTTGGATTCTGGGTCACACGCTGCCCTTGTAATGTCTCTCTGAGTGCTCTTGAGGGATGCACACATGGTCCTCCCTTTCCTCTTCCTTTAATCATGTCCACCACTTGTTTGCTTTGTTTGACGCACACTGACAATAGCACATAGAAGAAGACAGAGAGGTGGGCATTAGCCCACCAGTGATAGGCTATGGCTAGAATTGTGTGAACATGTCTTAGTTTACTTGTAAAAGCAGAGGGCATCAATAAAAGGAGTGCCAGGGGACCCAGCCTACACTACTGGATGTGTCCACAGATCTAATGAATGGAATTGATTACCTATAACCCCTCCAGCAAGTAACAATTAAACAACAGTTTTCTGGGATATTGGGGAGCTGTTAATTATAACATGTAATAAACATGATACACGCAAACTCCCCATAACATTCCATATCACAATACTTTTCTTTAAATTCTGTTTACTTGAGTTGTATGCGTAATAGATGTAGTAGAGGCCCAGATACCACTACATTGTTCTATTTCCTTATCCTGGCAATCTCTTTACAACACAAAATGTATTTTACCTGCTCAGGTCATGAACTGAAATGTGCAAATGTATTCCATTCTGTGAAGCCACTTATACCAGGGGCAGAGTTTTACTCACAATTTCCTCAGTTTCCCAGTCTGTTTCTCTTGGGCACATTTCCAGACTTCTCCAGAAGACTGACAGGCGGGGGCTTCAATTTGAGAGCTGGGGGTGTGTGTGGGATGCACTGTAGGAAACAGGATGGGTTGAGAGATGAGCTGTGACAGACAGGGGACAGGTCCAGGGAATGGACAATGAGAGACCACAATGTAAATGAGAAGCACGGAGATATTGACTTGAAATGCCAAGATGTGGCAATGCTTTTACCCTCTCCCCAAGCACATGAAAGGATGTCTTTAATTCCAGACCTGCAGCCTTGTAACCGGCACACACTCGAGAAATAGAGACATAAAATCAGTGACAGAGGCAGAGAGACTGGGAGCAGAACTGAATAAGGACAAGAGTTTGGGTCTTAATCTGCCAGCTAAAAACATTGCAGCTAATCTACGAACGCATAATTAAGGTTTTGCTCACGGATTACAGAAAAGTCCAAGGGCACGAGAACTATATATTTGTGTGCCACAAAATGGCATATTCATGAAATAATTTTGACTTTAGGGAAGTATGTAACATCAATAATTATGGGACTGCATAAATCTGTCTCCTAATAATTGAGACGCTCTAAATAACACTTAAAAGGACCGGTCTGGGTTAGAGATCCCTAAAATGTTCTCCTAGTTTTGCTTATGCTGAAGAAAACAAGATTTGTACAGGCTTTGATAACTTTTATTGGACCAGAATGACATTTTTCTATACAAGTAACAAAAGTCACTCTCTTCCTTTGGTCACATATACATTTAGTGTACGACTAAACAGGGTTTACTATTTTGTATGCAGTATATGTGTTTGTTTGTAGCATATAGCATCTGTATGGTACCTAATGGGTTAATATTCTATGTTTTGAGCCTTTATTTCACCTGTACTTAGTACAATTAGTGGTATTGGCTATAGGAAAGTACATATATCGTTAACATTTTATTTTTGTACTGAGAATTGTGTAACATCTGATTGAGTAACTATTGAGGAAGAGTGACCTTGCTGTATTAAGTGATTGGAATACAGAAGCTGAATGCTGAATTGAATTTAAAGCAAAGTAACTAGAGAGTGAAGGGAATGGTTTTGCGACTGGACAGGTATCTTAGCACATAATTATTTGTGTTGCAACTGGATGGGGCCCTGTTAGTTGATCATCAGGCTAGTATTTTTTATAGGAAAATAAAAGACCTTGATAGACTGAGTGTTAAAGATCTAGAAGACAATAACTTTGAGACTCATTTACGAAGGGCCTCCTTATGCCACTCTCAGCAGAGTACTCAATAAATGATTGTAACTTTTACACCCCTTCCTAAGGAAAGTGCCCTCATCAGCTGGACATGATGCAAAAGGACCAAAATAACACAGTATCAATAATTCTAAGGCTGAAGCTTGTTATTCTGGTTGTTCGCAGGTCACTTTTCACAATCGCTTCTAGCCTCTCCCACCCTCCAATACTCTACCTTGGGTGTGTTCTCTTTCAGTCTTTCAAGACTAAGGCCTGTTATATAGTGCCTGCGCTTGCTACGCCGTGCGCGCGCATGACATTTATAGTTGGCTGACGTTAGTCAGCCTTTCTATAATGGTGCCGCGCGTGCACGGCAAGGAGAGTGGAACCGGCCAACAGGAGGTAAGAGGAAAAAAAGAGAGAATTCGCGCTGCTATCGCCGCTGAAAATGTAAGTATATATGTGTGAATATGTGTGTGTATGTGTGTATGTATGTATGTGTGTGTGTGTGTGTGTGTGTGTGTGTGTGTATGTATGTACAACGTTATTAAAAAAATTATTACAGGATTTATTTATTTATGTATTTGAAAACACACACATATTGTACATCACACACACATATACACATACATACACACATACACACACATACAGTCACGCACAGTATACTTACAAAACGTGTGCGGCACGTGCACACTCCTTCGGACAGGCATGCGTGCGCGCACAGCCACACACACTATATAACAGCCCTAATTCATACATACTGTACTCCCAGGCCTATGTCAATTGCCATTCCAGCTCGTCTCATTAAACCTCAGTCTACTACAGGCAGCATACACAATAAATGAATACACTTACTGTATTGCAGAGAATCTGACTTGATCCCAAGTTGCTAGTCCAGTTGTCCAGCTCAATGCAAAATAATTCATAGCATAAGGACAGTATTAACCAGAGTGCACGATGCAATTTAATGAACAAGATGTGGGGACTATTTTTTTCTCTACAAAAATCACATTTAGATTCTCTTACTCAAGAAAGTGATTCTGCCCTCTTAAGAGAGTGTATAATCTTTAATAATAATAATAAAAAAATCTAGAGTTGAATTTACATGGAAGTTAACTTCGAATTATAACAAACAGAGACGCATTGTGATAGAATTTAGATTAAAGAACCAAAAAATAAAATAATTGTGAGAAGGAATTATTTAAACTAAATGAGGAACTGGTTACCTTCAAAAGGAACACATTTCAAAGGGTTCTCTGGGATTACCACAATGAAACGGTTCACTATTGGATTAAGGTTCCCCTGAGACAGGTCAGAAATATAAGAGTCTCTGTGCGTCCACAGAAATCTAGTGATCCAGTTGAGCTGAGTGATTTATCCGCCGTTATTTCAGGGGAGAGTGTGCCATATGCAGTATCTAAAGCCCCTATTGTTTTTGGAATGAATCCGGAGAAGTAAGAAAATCACGAGCAGGGCCAAGTGGGGGAGACTACGCAAGACAAAGACTCGAGCCCAGAATCGACATTATTCACATAACTTCCAGAGGCTTGTAGGATTCAGAGTTTGGACTATTGGTAAATGGGTTAACATTTGTGCCAGTTAAACATTTTGATCCATTTCAGTGTGACATCATACATTGTTTTACAATGGAACGGGTGTTAAACCTAATATACAAACACTTGCTTTGGGTAAGCCAGGTCTACATTCAGTACAACTACAATGGAAACAATGTAGATTGAAGAACATGTTTATGACCCCATTTGAAATGGATCGGTGGGTACCTTCCTGAGGATGGTAAAAGAGAATGTGTATAAACAGCACTCTAAACATATTAGGGTGCGTTCGTCCACTAATTTAGTCCCCTCACATTGACAAGCTTTAGAAATCATATGAATGGGATTCCTGGGATCCAAACACCCTTGAACAGGAGGAATGCCATATTCCCCAAATCCGAGTACAAGGTCCTCCGTGCCCGAGCTGAAATACGTTTCCCACTTGGGCTCGGATCTCGTAGCATTTTCCATCTTAAAAAAAAAAACGATGTCTGCATCGACTGGTGGAAGGGTCGAAGTGAGGCAAGAATAAACAAAAAGCCCCAATGCAACATCCAAATGACAAATTATATAGTTCAATACTTATCTGTTTGTCTTCTCATCAGTAAGGGTAATTTAGTTAAACCCTTTGGCCAAAGCATTATAATCCTGCAGCCACGTCACGGCATGACCAGTATGCAGGTCCTAACACCACCTGTGAACATTCTCATTTCCCTTAATTATATATATATGTATATAAAAAAATCTGCAGCACTCACTGGATTTAGAAAATAACTAGAAACATTTATTACATCAGTTTAAGCAGAAAGGGTTAAATACAAGAAAAAGGGGAGCAACGTTTCTTTTATCAAGCTTGATAAACCCAGTGAGTGCTGCAGATTTTTTCATATAGTGAGTTTTGGGATCAGTACCTGCAGGGATTGTGGGTTTGGAAGTGAGGCTGGATGAAGTGCTGAAGGCTGGCGGAGAGAAACACAAAGCAGAGGAGAGGGGCAGAGAAACACAATAGAGCAGAGGAGAGGGGTAGAGAGAGAGAGAGAAGCACTGAGCAGAGCTGCAGAGGAAGACACATGCACAGGCGTATCTGACTCTATGGGGCCTATTCAGGTAGCTTTGATAAGTGACTTAACACTGTTAAGTGCACTTTCCAAGCGATTTTACTGTACATGTGTAGCTATTCAGAAAGCTTCTATAACATGTCAAAATCGCTTGGAAACGGCTCTTTTATAAGCGTTATCACTTTTGCTCTTAGGTGCGGTAGCTCAAAACATTCAGAAACTCACATTTTTTGTCAGTAACTGCAAAAGTTATTCAGGTAGCTCCGAGATGCAAATCGTGACTTAAACACACTGTATTTTTTTTTTTTGCACCACCTAAAGGGAGGGAAGCATACAACCTGACTGGTTGGACTTCCCTCTCTTTAAAGTGACCATTGGTTGTCAATGTGGCTATAAAAAACCACTGGGACAATCAATGGATTAAATGGCTAGAGTTTTTTTTATGCATTGTAATTGATATTTTTTTTTATTATAATGTGCAGTATAGTATTTTTGAATGGGTAAAAGCACTATTAGCCATATTTGCCTAATAGGGCTTTTGCCCATTCCTGTGTGTTGGGTGTGGAGGTTTGTTGGTGATAGAGGGGGTGGGTGAAGGGGGTATTTGTCCCAGGGTGGGAGTTTAGGCTTACCGTGTGGGTAGCGGGAAGGGTTGACCCCTTCATTACCTTAGTGGTAGTAAGTACTAATGTAATGAAGGGGTTAACCCCTCCTGCAACCATCACGGGAGGCCTAACCAGCCACCCATGGGCAACTATAACCTTCACCCACCCCCTCTACCACCAACAAACTGGGTACTGTCAGTTAACACCTTCATTACATTAGCGGTTAGTCAATAAGGTAATGAAGCTCTGTTTTAATTTTAATTATATAGGATAGAAGCGGGGTCTCTGGACCTGAACCGCATTAATTTCAGATCCGGGGACCCCCTGCTTTCCGAGGTAAAGGCCCGAGTATGGGCTGCCGGTATCTCCTGCAAATTTAAATGTCCCGATCACATGGGCCGTGACGCGTGACATTTCAACTTGCAGGAGATAACGGCACCCGACACGGAGGCCTGTACCTCGGGAAGTGCGGGGTCCCCGGACCAGAAATGAATGCGGTTCAGGTCCAGAGACCCCCTGCTTCTATCTTATGTAATTAAAATGAAAATTAAAACAGGGCGATCGCCTGTAAGAGCTGTGCAGGGAGATGCAGCTCCTCTCTGTGCAGCTCTTACAGACTGCAGCAGCGATATCGAACGTGAAGTTAGTTTCGCTCGTAAAGCAACTACAAACTAGTGCGGTATGTCATTTTTGTAACAAACGGTATCTAACATGCGATATATCTTTCCGAATACCGTTTTTTCATCAATTTCATACCATGAGGTATTAACATGGAAACACGTTCGATTGTTGCAGGGATAATATAGAAGCTACCTGAATAGGCCCCCATATCTTCTCTATACCAATTGGTGTTTATCTGTTTTTATATGCATATTGTATATTAATAGGTTGGCATAGAGATACCAGCATCTGACTTGTCTCTACTCCATAAGAGTGTACCAGTTAATTCCCTTCCAGTTGGGTTACCATAGTTAGGTTACCTGTGTGTTGAGTAAATAGTATACTAGGTTGGCATGCCACTATTTGACCCATCTCTACACTATATCAGTATACCAGTCCATCAGCTCCAGTTCGGTTAACAACGTTCAGTTACCTGTATTGGGTAAAGCAGGGGGTCTTTGGAGCTGAACCCCATTCATTTCAGCTCCGAGATACTTACGACCATAGGGGGTGCTGGTAGCAGCACTGGCTGGGCTAACTGGGGCTCTCATAATGGTGCCGTTCAAAGCTCCCTCGGCCAATAGGAAGTCGTGACCAGTTTTGTTTTTTCATTTGTGTTTCTGCTACTAAAAATATTAAGGGTTCTGGTTTTGGATGAGGTTTAGGAATGTAACGTTTTGGTAGATTCTGTTTTCACCCATCTCTCTCGTATAGAGCACTGGATATGGGAGGCCGGCATAGTGTGCTTGTTACAGCAGGATCATAGGGTGCTGGCTGAAAGGATGTAGCATTGTCAGACGTAGCTGCAGTAAAAAAAAATATTCAACAGCGCTTACATGGAAAGCAAAGTACTGACTGCATGGAGCGAGTCATGGGCTGGGTCAGCAGTATAAAAACACATGCAAAAACATATCCAATGCACACGTGCCACCACACGCAACATATGGACACACAACATATGCATGCACACGTCCAGACACAATCACACACACACACAGAGCAGTCAGGGGGAGGTGAAGCCGGCAGTAAGGAAGCTGCTGTGTAATATTTAATGTCAGGTCGGCTTGTCAGTTTTCCGGTAATTAATGCGAACTCAGAGTCGCAGCCTCACTGGAATCATATATCAGTGCCAGGCCCGCACGCCGCACTGAACCAGGGAGCGTTATTAGAGGAATTTTATATGTATTAGCGGCTGATGCACATTAATACGTTAAAAATGTCAGCCGATCAGGTCTCTAATTGTCTAATTTAAATGTCTATTTGTCAGGAGCTGCCCAGGTGACTGGAAACAGAAGCACATAACAATTTGGCTTCACACAAGACACACGAGAAGGCGGGGGGAAGTAGCAATGAACCATTTATCCTTTTTCTCCTCGAGGGAACAGGAGGGCTGTTCAGATGGGGATGTATGAGATCTGGGAAAAGAGCGTTGGTTGCATGGAAATATGCAATTGCTCTGGATGTAGGGAGTGGAGTAAGTATGCTTGGTGCAGAAATATGTGAGCTGACTGCAGGGAGTAGTGTAAGAGTGCTGGCTGCAGGGAGTAGGGTATGAGTGCTGGCTGCAGGGAGTAGGGTAAGAGTGCTGGCTGCAGGGAGCAGGGTAAGAGTGCTTGCTGCAGGGAGCAGGATGAGTGTTTGCTGCAGAGAGCAGGATGAGTGCTGGCTGCAGTGAGCAGGATAAGAGTCCTGGCTACAGGGAGAAGGATGAGTGCTGGTTGCAGGGAGTAGGGCAATAGTGCTGGCTGCAGGGAATAGGGTAAGAGTGTTGGCTGCAGGGAGCAGTGTAAGAGTGTTGCTTGCAGGGAGTAGGGTAAGAATGCTGGCTGCAGGGAGTAGGGTGAGAATGCTGGCTGCAGGGAGTAGGGTAATAGTGCTGACTGCAGGGAATAGGGTAAGAGTGTTGGCTGCAGGGAGTAGGGTAAGAGTGCTGGCTGCAGGGAGCAGGGTAAGAGTGCTTGCTGCAGGGAGCAGGATGAGTGTTTGCTGCAGAGAGCAGGATGAGTGCTGGCTGCAGTGAGCAGGATAAGAGTCCTGGCTACAGGGAGAAGGATGAGTGCTGGTTGCAGGGAGTAGGGCAATAGTGCTGGCTGCAGGGAATAGGGTAAGAGTGTTGGCTGCAGGGAGCAGTGTAAGAGTGTTGCTTGCAGGGAGTAGGGTAAGAATGCTGGCTGCAGGGAGTAGGGTGAGAATGCTGGCTGCAGGGAGTAGGGTAATAGTGCTGACTGCAGGGAATAGGGTAAGAGTGTTGGCTGCAGGGAGTAGGGTAAGAATGCTGGCTGCAGGGAGTAGGGTGAGAATGCTGGCTGCAGGGAGTAGGGTAAGAATGCTGGCTGCAGGGAGTAGGGTAAGAATGCTGGCTGCAGGGAGTAGGGTAAGACTGCTGGCTGCAGGGAGCAGGATGAGTGCTAGCTGCAGGGAGCAGGATGAGTGCTGGCTGCAGGGAGCAGGATGAGTGCTGGCTGCAGAGTAATAATGCTGGCTGCAGGGAGTAGGGTAAGAGTTCTGGCTGCAGGGAGTAGGGTAAGACTGCTGGCTGCAGGGAGCAGGATGAGTGCTGGCTGCAGGGAGCAGGATTAGTGCTGGCTGCAGGGAGCAGGATGAGTGCTGGCTGCAGAGTAATAATGCTGGCTGCAGGGAGTAGGGTAAGAATACTGGCTGCAGGGAGCAGGATAAGAGTGCTGGCTGCAGGGAGCAGGGTAAGAGTGCTGGCTGCTGGGAGTAGGGTAAGAGTGCTCGCTGCAGGGAACAGGGTAAGAGTGCTGACTGCAGGGAGCAGGGTAAGAGTGCTGGCTGCAGGGAGCAGGGTAAGAGTGCTGGCTGCAGGGAGCAGGGTAAGAGTGCTGGCTGCTGGCTGCAGGGAGTAGGGTAAGAATACTGGCTGCAGGGAGCAGGGTAAGAGTGCTGGCTGCAGGAAGCAGTATCAGAGTGCTGGCTGCAGGGAGCAGGGTAAGAGTGCTGGCTGCAGGAAGCAGGGTAAGAGTGCTGGCTGCAGGGAGCAGGGTAAGAGTGCTGGCTGCAGGGAGCAGGGTAAGAGTGCTGGCTGCTGGGAGTAGGGTAAGAGTGCTCGCTGCAGGGAACAGGGTAAGAGTGCTGGCTGCAGGGAGCAGGGTAAGAGTGCTGGCTGCAGGGAGCAGGGTAAGAGTGCTGGCTGCAGGGAGCAGGGTAAGAGTGCTGGCTGCAGGGAGCAGGGTAAGAGTTTTGGCTGCAGGGAGCAGGGTAAGAGTGCTGGCTGCAGGGAGCAGGGTAAGAGTGCTGGCTCCAGGAAGCAGTATCAGAGTGCTGGCTGCAGGGAGCAGGGTAAGAGTGCTGGCTGCAGGAAGCAGTATCAGAGTGCTGGCTGCAGGGAGCAGGGTAAGAGTGCTGGCTGCAGGGAGCAGGGTAAGAGTGCTGGCTGCAGGGAGCAGGGTTAGAGTGCTGGCTGCAGGGAGCAGGGTAAGAGTGCTGGCTGCAGGGAGCAGGGTAAGAGTGCTGGCTGCAGGGAGCAGGGTTAGAGTGCTGGCTGCAGGGAGCAGGGTAAGAGTGCTGGCTGCAGGGAGCAGGGTAAGAGTGCTGGCTGCAGGGAGCAGGGTAAGAGTGCTGGCGGCAGGGAGCAGGGTAAGAGTGCTAGCTGCAGGGAGCAGTGTCAGAGTGCTAGCTGCAGGGAGCAGTGTAGAAATGCTGGCTGCAGGAATATGATAACACTGAGAGGGGTTTAAGAGATCTGACTGTAGGATACCATGTAAGTAAGGTGGACTCATGGAATAGTATAAGAATGCATATAAGAGTTCTGCAGGCAGAGTTGTAACTGCAGGGAGCCATGTAAAAGAGTATTAACTACAGGGAGCAATATGAGAGTGCCGGTAGCTGGGAACGTAAGAGCACGGAGTATGATAACCAGCATTTTAAATGCATTTCATAGAGATTATGCAAATCAAGAAGATACTGTCTTCATTTTCATAATTTTACATAATTGTCATGTTTGTTTAATACCCAAGTCTTTGCATTGTAGGGACAGAGTTAACCTCAGGAGTGCCAAGTAACAACAGCAACATGGATTCAATTTATGTGGCACTGCATAACAAAGCTTGACCCTTTAGTGTCTGATGACCCTATTTGACATAGAGGAGGAGGAGATTTTAGCAGAAGAGACACTGAAAGTACGATGGGAGAGTTAAGAGGAGACCCAGGATAGAGCTTGGTTACGAATGCCAAGAGTATAGAGAATATGAAGGAGAAGAGGCTGGTTCACAGTATCAAATGCTGCATGAGAATTTCTAGGGGGGGCGGTTACAGAGGCCCCGCTCTCTTCCCCACAGCATTTAAATTAAATGCTGGGGGAGGCGTGAGGCCTCTGTAACTCACATACCTGTTCTCTGCTGGGTCATCGGCGTTGCATCACCATGGCGTTAAATGACGCTGCGGGGTCATGTGATGTCACACATCACCATGGCAACGCACGGCAAATGACGCGGCAGAGTCACGTGACGTGACATCACATGACCCGCGATGTCATTTGACGCCAAGTCTATGGAGAGGGGGGACACGGTCGCTGTGGCTCCCGGGCATGGGGGGGCGCATCTCTAGAAGTTTGCTCACCCCTGCCTATGGTATCGATAGGTTTTTTTAAATAGATTCAAAAGGTAATAGAAACAGCTTCAGTATGTACTAATACGTATATAGAAAACTTGCTATTTATAAAAATACAGTAGAATAAAGTCTCTTGGTGCAGGTGCGACTCGTAAGAACACATTTCCAGAGTAATAGATACTAAAGAAGAAAAGTCCACAGCACTCGTATTCCAAGTTGAAAATGAAAGACTTAGATTTATTCCATAATGTATTTAGCAAGAATGACAACAGCAAAAATAATCAATGTTTCAAGTCACAATTACTCTTTCTCAAGATAGAGTTATTAGAAATACCCCAGGGTTCCATGGGAGATTTTGACCTGTTATCCGGAAAACGAACGCTCTTTCTTCTTGCATTGGAGGCTAAACTTTTATGGATAAAAGTTTAATTATGACCACAATTTTTCCAGCAGAATGGTGAAGACCAACACAATGATGCATGTAGTCTTACTGGTGAGAAGTATCACCTATGAAGAGGCGTTATATTGACCTCCCTGATTTCTGAGCATCTGGAAGACTTAGCAACCTCTCGAAGACGTCACACCACTCTTCCAACTCAAGCTCATATCCCAAATCCCGTTCCCATTGCTCCATACTTTTAGTTTCTCTGCCATTGGTTATTATAATTTGGTCAAATAAAGCTACAGTGACTTTGTCGCATCTCTTGAATAAAGCTATTCAGACGTGGTTAGCGATCTATGTCCTTCTGTGGGTTTTATCTTTTAAGAATGGAGAGCCAAGGAAGTGTCCCATTTGCAGATATTGTATTGTATTGTGTCTTTATTTATATACTGCTGCGGCACAGTTTATTCGAGCATTTGCCCGTTCTGTGCCACAGCAGTAGCCTGGCGCGCGCCCGAGTGTGACGGGCGCGCGCCGAAGCAGCGGAAGAGCGCCCTCCGATCGGGGCGCTCTCCCTACCGCTGCCGGGTCCGCCGGGTCCCCCGGAACCCCCTGCCGCTGTCCCGCGATCGCGGGACACCAGGGCTCCCTCGGGGAGCCCTTGGACACGCGTGCAGGGGGCGCAGGCTCCCGATGACGCGTGACCGCGCGTCTATGACGCGCGGCACGCCGAGGGGCGGCCACTAGCAAGCCGGGAAATCTCCCGGCTTGCGGATCTGGCCGCACTGCGATAAAGTGTGTCGCCAGTGTAGCGCCATTAATGTACATAGCGCTTCACAGTAGTAGTACATGTGGTAAGCAAATAAATAACAGAGCATGGGAATAAGTGCTTTAGACATAAAAGTAACATTAAGGAAGAAGAGTCCCTGCCACGAGGAGCTTACAGTCTAATTATTGTATGTCTTTATTTATATAGCGCCATTAGTGTACATAGCGCTTATATTGGTAAAATAACGTGTGGGATTTCATGTTTATTATGAAATTCCTGGAATTGACCGACCTCATCATTATTGGTTACGTTTTACATTGTTAGTATACCTTCTTTTTTCCGAGCTTCCAAAGAGCCTGAGGACAAGCATGAGGCAAAACCTCAAGTATGAAACATCATGGTGTGATTATTGTGGATTTCCGAATTTTTCTAATTCAGTTATATGTACACAGATAACAGATACCTTAAACAAATGCAGGATGTGTGGGAGGAGGTACATCTTGACCAAGGCTTTTCTGCCTCGCCATTAAATTGGGTACGGTTCTCAGGCCCTTAGGTAATTTTTTAGAACTTTTATGATAGACGGATAGTTAACAGCATAAATATCTTCATATTTTTTTGGAATGAAAACCCCTAAATAATTAATTTTACCTTCTTTCCATTTTATGGGAAATAGTTTTTACAGATGCGTAAGCATTTAGTGCGGGATGTGTAAGCCTAGAGCCTATGATTTTGTACTATTTAGTTTGAAATTGGAAAGGGTTCCAAAGACTTGTATCTCTCTCTAAATAGTTTGGTCAATGACGTGGGTCAGTGAAGGAACGAAAAACATCATCAAATAGTCATTTTATAATCCCGATGAGCAATTATAACCCCTTAGATTATGTAATTTTGCCTGATTTTGAATGCCAACGCTTCAATACATGGTGCAAATAGAAGAGGAGAAATTGGGCATCCCGGTCTGGTATGATTTTTGGAAGTAAACCCTGAAGTTTATACTTGGATTGGAGAATAGAGAGCTAATACCACTTGTAAAGCAAGGGTCGATCTAGACCCACCTTCTGCAGTATTTGAAACATAAAGGAACAATTCACTCCATCGAAGATCTCTATCAATAATAATATTACCATAGGGGTATTTGTCATGTTGCAGGAGTCTATGATATCAATAGTCCTAAAAATATTGTCAGCAGTCTGTCTATCTGGGAAATATAGGTTGAGAGACAATACAGAGGTTTAAAACACTATGATGGTTTTAAGGTTCTCGACTGTTGTGTATGATGAAGTGCAAAATATCATAAACACTTACACGGCCTTGTGTATATGCTTTCACATCAAGGTATCTTTACTTGTGCTTCTTTCTCTTCTATGTTCTCTCCGTGCGATCGTTTCTTCTCCTCTGGTCCGAAGGAAGGTTTCTCTAGTTTTTTTCTGCAGGGATAGCTTGTGGTGTTGTCCTCAGAGTAAAATAGAGTAAAAAACAAATATGTGAGGGACAAGACAGATTAGGTATATAATCACTGAGATAGACGGTTATACTAAATCAAAACGCAGAGAAATGCTGCATCCACTCACACAGGCAAGTGTGAGTGTCCTCTGGAGGGAAGTGTCTTTGATGGCACTTCACTGCAGGGCTGTCAGTGCACCCCTCCTGTTTTTCACACTAAATAGTGGGGAAAAAATGAAGGGGCAGAGGTAGGTTGAAATATAACCATAAATCATTAAAAGAAACTCACACGGCCATGTGTAAAGATACCTTGATGTGAAAGCATATACACAAGGCCGTGTAAGTGTTTATGATATTTTACACTTCATCATACACAACAGTCGAGAACCTTAAAACCATCATAGTGTTTTAAACCTCTGTATTGTCCCTCAACCTGTGCTCCCCCTGTTTTTCTTGTTTTTCTGTATTATCAAGGATCTTGGATAGGTCCTTTTGGGGTCTTGAGCAACAGGAAGAGAGTTGGAAGTAGATGGGAACCTTATCTACTTTTTAAGGTTGTTTTGTTCTATTTTAAGAATTTCATCCCCCACATATTTATTCTTTAGTGGTAGCGCCCGGGCATTTTCTTTCATCATTTATCTGGGAAATATACCACTTCATCTGGGTGTACAGGTAGCCCTCGCAATCCAACGTTTCACTTTACAACGAATGGCATATCCAACGCAACCCTATTGGCTGTTTTTCGACGCCTGAATGCGTTATCCGACGCCTGAATGTGTTATCCAATGCTCACCGCCACTGATTAACATGAGACTCACTTTACAACGGTTTCACTATCCAACGCTACTTCCAGAATGGATTCTGTTGAATAACCGAGTACTCCCTGTACAAGCTTCATTAATACTGTGTTAAGCTTGGTTGCCAGAATTTTTGCAAAGATTTTAATGTTCGTGTTAATTAAAAATATGGGCCTATACCGTAGGAAAATAGAGACCGATTTTTACTCTGTTTGAGGATTACTATTAGTTATGCTGTAACCCCTGGTAAGATGTATGCAGCTGACACACATACACTGTGCCCTGCCTACAATAAGAAACTACAACACCCAGCATGCTGTGCTGCATCAGGGAGCCACTTCCGGTGCAAGTAGATGTGACTTGTGATGGACAGGGCCTCAGCCAATGAGATTGAACACTGGAGAGGCGGGACTAAGTGAGGGGACCTCTAAGAGTCCCTGGCAGAGCATGCAGGGGCAGACCTGCACAAGCCTAAGAAATCTCAGGACTGACTGTTGGTAACCCGGGGCCAGTCTAAATTCCGCCCATGTTAACATACACTAGCTGGAGGGAGAGGAGTTAACCTCGTGTAGCCAGGTCCCCCAGGGCTCACCCTATCTCTATTTACTGGGAGAATAGGGAAGGTTGCAGCGAGTGTAGGGAGTGCTCCGGTGCACCGGAGACTCCGCAGTGACCCTAACGATAGGGCGCCGCCATGTTGGATATTCGCGCATGCGCGGTGAGCCCATGGAGGTGGTGACGGAGCGATAGGGTGCAGCGCATGGGACTACGAGTCACAGGACCCTTAGCGAGACCAGGTGACGCCAGGGAGCCAATAGGGCCGGTGAATTCGCGGGAGGAAGAGTTATGAGGTTGCGTAGGGGAGCACGCTGGCAGAGCCGAGCCGGAGGAAGAAGGAGAAGGAGCTCTGCGTGTAGGGAGGCAAGTAGCCCCTACACTAGGCCACATACCCCCGGCCCAGTTAGTCCCTGAATCACAGTGAGTGAAGCTGATGTAGGGAAAGGCCCTAAGATAGGAACCCGCCCTTAGAATCAGTAGGAGAGTTGTCAGACCCAGAAACTGTCGCGGTACCATACAGAGGTTTGGGCTCAGACCTTTGCAAGTCCAGCAGCAGCTGACCGGGTGGGATCGCCCCGGAAGGTATCCTTGGAGTGTCTTCGTCGTCGGATCCTTTGTGAAGTCCGTTGGCAGGCCCGAGCACTGGAGCGCTCGGCAAGTAACATCTACAAGTGCACCAACTATAACATCTGAACATAGTGGCTGCGCAGTCACACACACATACCTCACTTTGGGGGGTGGGCTTGTAGTGTGGGGAACTGGACACGTTGGGTGGGGTACAAGATGAAGGGGTTGCATCCTGTGAGACGCCGTATTATAGTGTCTCCTATACAGAGGGACACCTGTTTATGACATGCAAAGTTATGGTTGCTATTAGTAAAGTCATTGGTTGTTTTATATGCTGTGTGCATGGTATTATATTATTGTCCTGTGAGGAACAACTTCCCCTCTGCTGGGAGCCATCACAGGTGGAGGCGCTGCACTTGGTAAAAGGTTATTTGTATTCATATGTGTTGCCCCAGGCTCTCCGTGGCGGAGGCTTAGGCCCTGCGAGCCAACAGGTTGAACAGCATTGGTAGCGCACTGTATTCATTAGGAAACAGGGCTACACTCGTGAGGAGGCCTAGCGGCATAATAATCTCTCCAGCTTCTCCTCCACATGCTCCCCGCCTCACTAGCTCTCTCTCACTCCCCCCACCCCTCTCACTCCTCCCTATCCATCTCTCTCTAACCCCCTCTCTTTATCTCACCCCCTCTCTCACTTCCCTCTACTCTTACCCCTCTCTCACTCTCTCTCTTTTACCTCCTCTCTCTCATCCCTGCTCTTTCACCCCCTCTCTTTCACCTCCCTCTCACCTCTCTTTCTCTCACCACTCATTCTCTCACCGTCCTCTCTCTATCTCCCCCCTCTCTATCCCCTCTCTCTCTCATCCCCTCTCTTTGTCACCCCCTCTCTCTCATCCTAACCCCTCTCTAACCTCCATCTCTTCCACCTCCCTCCCTCACCCCTCTCTCACCCCCTCCCTCTCACCCTCCTTTCTCTCTCACCCCCTTCCCTAACTCACCACCTCTCACTCTGTTTTTACATACACCCCTCATTTCTCCATACCTCTGTTTTACACCCCCTCCTCCGTTTTACACCCCTCTCTTATCCTGAATAGTTGTGGGGAGCAGCAGGGAGAACATGTAGCTGCAGCAGGAGCATGCTGCAGGGGAGTGTGGCAGCAGCGTGGGAGGAAAGCAGTCTGCTCTGCTCCCTCGCACTGCCTCTGCCGCCCCCCAAAATGTACTGTTAGGCGGTCGCCTAGTGGTTGCACCGGCCCTCGTTTCAGTTCTCTCTACAGGAAGGATATCCCTTGTGTCTTGTTAACTTTTCTTTCTCTTTACTGCTCCACTGGGCCTCCATGCAGGAACGACTAACTCCCAGCCTCTCCTAGCCCTTTCTGACAATTTTTGTTATGCAATATATGGAAAAGGTTTTATTTTTTTTCATAAATACTGTAATGTATATTGGGGACACGGCCGGCGGCTGAGTTTCCAGTGGTGAAGCAGCTGCAGCGAAGGGTCCCTCAGCGGCCAAATGTCAGCAGCGACTTGGTCGCGGCGAGATGGCCGCCACCAAATATCCGATTCCGTCTCTTCCTGTTTTTCCTTATTAGTGGTTAGATCCTAGACAAAAACTGTGTCTGATCTGCTCTTCTCCTGCCATGTTGGTATCTGGCACTCCTAACCTGACTTCCCAGAAGTCTCTCTGCCTTATATACCTCCTATGACGCAGCACCTCTGTGTCACTACTAGCTAGGGCTTAGCATCTCCTCTCTTATTAAGCGAAATAACAAATACATTAGCAGAGGGGGGGCGAGTTTGTCTGCGGGGTTCGCGGGGTTTACAGAGGTCTCGCATGCTTCCCGAAGGCACTTTAATAAAGTGCCGGGGAAGCGGCGAAGGCCTCTGTAAACTGCACTTACCTTGGCTCTGGCGGCTTCTGGAGATGCGTCGCCATGGCAACGCGGAGTGAAATGACACTGCGAGGTCATGTGACGTCATGTTGCCATGGCAACGTGACATCATGCCGCCGACGTCGGAGCTGAGGTAAGAGGGGGAGGGGCGTGAAGAGAGGGGAACAGCTGGCAGGGGGGCACAGAAAAAAAAAGATTGCGCTCCCCTGCATTAGCAGAGAATAACACCAGCAGGATGCATATACCGTATTCACCCGAATATAGTACGGCCTCGCACATAATACGGAAAAAAAAAGCTTTGAAGGTGTTCTACATTAAAAATAAAAGGTGGTAGGCTGCGCATATAATACGAGTACAGTTTTTGGAAGGACATTTTAAGGAAAAAAACAGCACTATATGTGGGTCAATCCGGTATATTTTTTTGTGACAGCATACACAACATTTGATCAACAATGTAACTTCTAAGGGCATACAGGAGGGGTAAAAGGAAAAGGAAAGAATAACATGTGTGAGTTATTTGCCTGAGTACATTTTAGGCCAGTGATTCTGTGCAGGCTGGGATTAGGGAATACGGAATCTTGGGTTTGTGGTGGGGCACTACCCCCACCCTCCACCCCCGCTACCCATTGATTGGTACAGTGTTAAAGCATGCCCATATAATATGGGCATGCTTTGCCACTAAAGCAAGAAATTGGGAAGCTAAAAAAAAACAGGCCCAAAATAAAACACATTCTATAAAAAATATACACATTATAATTGCCAATAAAACAATTGATTGGCACAGTGGTACATTATGCCCATATAATATGGGCATGATTTACCACTATCACAGTCAACGGTCAACCTAAAAAAAAAATCAGCAATAGAAACACCAAAAATAAACCACAATTAAAAAGCAAACACCAAACAAAACAACAGAAAAACACAAAAAATCCCATAATTAAAAATCAAAACACAAAAAATACCAGAAATAAATTTAGAATGTCTTCACTCTCCGATTCCAGGGGTCTCTGAAAGCTTTCAAAAAGCAATGATATTCAACAACCACAATCCTTAGATACTACAGTATAAGTTATTTTCTTCTTCATTCTTTTTTTTATCTGTTAATTGTAATCCAATTGGGGGATTCTTCTTCGTCTTCTTCTTCGAGCTTCCTGAGACCCCTGGAATCAGAGGGTGAAGATATCAAAAGGTAAGAAAAACCATTGAATGTATGTTATTTTAATTTTGCAAGGTTTTTCATTGCATTTTTTTTCCATTGCTCATTGATTGCCAATGTATTTATGTATGCTCCTTTCGGGCTGTAGATAAATACAGTGATAAGCAATGCATTTTTTTTTAAATTCTTGCTTTTATTTATTTTAAATGTATTTTGATTGGTTGCTTTTAATTATTTCTGGTATTTCTTTTGTGTTTTGATTTTTTATAATGGGATTTTTATGTCTTTTCTATTTTTTATTTCTGTTATTTTTTTGGTGTTCGCTTTTTAATTGTTGTTTATTTTTGTTTTGCTTTTTAATAAGGTTGTTTATTTGGTGTTTTCTTTTATTGACTTATTTTTTGGGGGTGTTTTGATTTAAAATTCTGGTGTTTCTATGGTATTTGCTTTATTTTTTTGTATTTTCTTTTTTATTGTTGTTTATTTGGGGATTGTTTTGATTGAATTTGATATTGTTGGTGGTTGTTTTTTTTTTTTGGTTAACCATTGACTGTCATAGTGGTAAATCATGCCCATATTATATGGGCATGATGTACCACTGTGCCAATCAATTGGTTTATTGTAATTTGTAATGTGTTTTTTTTTCTATGTAATGGGATTTATTTTGGGCCTGTTTTTTTTTGGCTTCCCCATTTATTGCTCTAGTGGCAAAACATGCCCATGTTATATGGGCATGCTTTAACACTGTGCCAATCAATGGGTAGCAGGGATTGTGTCCCCAGTCTGGGTGGTAAGGCCTCCCGGGCGGGTATTTATTTATTTATAAAATATTTTACCAGGAAGTAATACATTGAGAGTTACCTCTCGTTTTCAAGTATGTCCTGGGCAAGCAACAGCAATAGCAGGGGAAAGTGGGTTAACCCCTTAATGACTATAGCAGTTACTAACCGCTAAGGTGATTAAGGGGTTGGGGGCCATTAGTTTGTATTTTTTGTTTGTACTATTGCTGTTGCTGCCCACGGAGGACAAGGACGGTAATGAGGATGAGGACAGCCTTCATCATGGCAGGGGTAAGTGCACGTTTTATTTACTTTATGCTGGCTGGTGTTTTATTTTTAAAATGGGCAAATGCACTATTATCCATATCTGGATAATAGTAATTTTACCCATTACTGTACTGTATGTATGTATTGTTATTTATTTGAATGTACAGTATTGCACATTTTTTTTTCCTGCACAGGATTGATACCGCAGGCCAGCGGGAACCACCCGAGGACACCCAGACACCCGTGGGGCCCGGGAGGACCCGAACGGACCACCTGGTGGCCCCCAGACACCTGCAGGGACCACCCAGAGTCTAGGGTTGCCAGGTGGCTTGTTCAAAAATGCTGGACAAAATGGTGAAAGGTCTGACACACGCGAGAATCGTTGGTGAGGAAGAATGTTATTTATAATTGACCTGACTGTTACGTAATTTTTTCTAAATTTCATTCCAAGTATTCACCATATTGCACCAATTTATATTCTGTTTCGTAAAAAGTTTGGGGAGGGGTAGAATATGAAATGGTGCAAATTGATGCAAATTGGTGCATGGTTGGAGTGAAATTTAGAACAAATGACGTAATGGTCAGATCATTTAGAAATAACTTACCTGTAGTCATATGGTGAGCAATACTGATCTTTATGCTCCTCTCACAAATTCCAAGATTGTTGCACCCCTCCTCATCCTCTCTCCCCTTATCCTCTTACCCCCCTCATCTTCTCACTCCCCTCATCGCCCTCCCTTCATCCTCTCATCCCCCCTCCCTTCATCCTCTCATCAACAAATACATATAGAACACAGGCAGGACACACAGGACACAGCCTCACCTCTCTCAGTTCCATGCTTTTCCTTCACTCTTTGGCCCCACCCCCAGGCTACTGCCACCACCTCCTGATTGGCTGCATTACACAGCAGCAGCCAATCAGGATGGAGGAAGCTGCCCAACCCCATAGCAGCAGCAGCCCTGCTCTATCCCTTCGCCGGGGAAATCCCTCGATTGGTTAATTAGTCCAGAGAGGTAATACCGAACATATACATGTCCGGTATTATCTCTCATTTTTTACTGGACAGAGTAACCAAATACCAGGATGTCCGGTTCAATAGGCCCCATAATCTTATTTTGGGCTTCAGCAAGTAAACAGCATCTGGAACAACCTATAACAAAGCAGTGAGGTTAACGATCAATACCATAACAGTAACAGATAACGGGACATCTCTGCTCCCCTTCAGCCTTTATGGTAAGAACGGTCCTCTGACACTTATTTCCTTCTCACATCAGTCCTCCCTAGATCTGACCAGGACCACTATTTGTAGACGCTGGTGGGAAAGCCCTACAGCATTTCCCTGCTTCTAGTTATCATGTAGCGAGAAGACCACCTTATACCACCTCCAGGTGGGAAAATTAAAGGCCTGATGCTACCTACGCCATATTGAACATGGCGAACACTGCCATTCATGCACTTATAGGAAGTGACTTTTTACGCAGACGGTCTAGGACATTTAGTCGCAGCCGTTCCGCCACAAACAAATTACCACAACGCTTCGCCGCTACTCACCCTGCCTCCTGGATCTGTCGCCACCGGCCGCTTTGCCACTAAGGTAAGTCCCTATGTGTAGCCCTCGCCCTAAAACCACCTACCCCAAGTCCTTACCCTAAAAACCCCAACCCTAACCACTAAAACCCCTTAAATTAAACCTCTATCCTAACCAGTAAACTAACCCCTTACCCTAAAACCTCTTATCCTAAACCCCTTACCCTAAAAACCTAACCCCTTACCCTAAAACCCCTTACCCTAAACACATTATTCTAATTCCCTACCCCTTAAATTAACTTACCTTATTGGGGAAATGGCCAGCGGCAGATCGTCTGTGGTGGAGGGTCCCTCTGCGGCCAAATGCCGGCAGTCATTTGGAGACACGGCGAGATGGCTGCGACCAAATGTCCCATTTTGTTACTCAGATGTGTGAGAATGATTATTTTGCTTGCTTCTCACTCTGCTCAATTACTCCATCACTGTTTTCTGGTCTTTGGTTTGATTTTCACTGAAGATATCTGTTGGAACCTGCAAGCCCAGCTGGGCGAAATCATCTGGGACTCTGAGATCATCTGTGACAGAGATCTCTTGATGGCTGTTTTGCCCTCATGGCTGGCGTAGATATGTAGATATGAAAAGAAAAACCCCAACGATATTTAACCACATTCTTCATTAGTAAGGTCTTTGAATTCCTGGCAAGAGTAGATGGGGCTGCAACGTTATAAATTTGAATGGTTGGGCTTTCAAAACTGATCTCTGGCATATTTTTGTGACAGTGAACATGCAGTCTTTGACCACAACTAAATACATAGGCACTATTATGTCCTGGGGTCTGCCGGGAATTCCTGAATATCATCCCGTACTAAACCTTCAGTTAGCTTACCCACTTTTGATGGTCTGTAATTCCCTGGTAGTGATCTAGCTCCCTTTTTAAATATAGGCACCATGTCTGCTTTAAACCAATCTTGTGGTACTGAGCCTGTGGAAATTTGGAAATAGAATTCTGGAACATTAAATGTAATGGTTTGGCTATTACTGAACTTAGCTCCTTAAGAACCCTTGGATATATGCCATTGGGGCCAGGTGCCTTATTTACTTTAATTTTATCAAGCCTCCTATGCACTTCTTCCTCCTGTGGCACTATTATTGCAATTGATTCCTCCCTGCTAAATATAGAGACAAATCATTTGTTTAATACTGTGAAAGGTTGAGTCCCAGCCTTTATTTAAAGAAGCAGCTGCATCAGACCCTGAGAAGAATGAAAGAGGTTTTTGCTGTTCTCTGAACCTTCTTTTTATTAGGGATTCCACATTCAGGTGTACAACAACCAGTTCCCCCAGCGTGATGTCTCCAGCCACAGAATAGCCAGCAATATCTGCATTAGAAAGTTTGCATCCTTTCACTGAAGTTCCACAGACATCCTCATATCACAAAGCAGCAACAAGGAGTGCAGAAAGAGACAACCTCACATCACATAGCAGCAACAAGGAGTGCAGCAGGGGACAACCTCATATCACATAGCAGCAACAAGGAGTACAGCAGGCCCCAGGGAAAGAAACTCCCTCCCTTTTATTACTGGTTAATTAGGACACAACCAAATGAAGTAAACCACACAGGGGAGTTGTCTCCCCAAAACTTACACAATTTGCAAACATAATACACTTCACACAACATACAATTTTCTATAGCAAGCCCCAAAACAGTACCTTTTACAAACATCCCATGCATGTCTTTACTCTGCAAAATAAATGACATTCAGTATCACTTACTTTAATTCCCCCTCCATACCATGGTATAATCCACCCTGAATGGTATGCAGGAAGGAAACACCCTTTTCTTTTTTAACAGAGACTGCCCATGGCTGTGTAACATCAAACTGTGTTTAACTCCAACCAGACCTGTATTGTACTGACTGACCTCAGGACACCACATTAAAGGTTAGTAAAGTTTCAGATAAAGGAAACAAAAAAAAGATCGCTGGGCCCAGCAAAAAAAGGCAGAAACAGAATGAAAGAAAGATAAAGTGGTGCACTTGATGCCAGAAAGCAAACATGCATTTAATTTATACAAAAGTACAAGCAGCCCTGTCACATATCCCCCACTTAAGAGGAAAACAGTCAGGATTTTTCACCAACATACTTTTGTAAGAGACAGGGGTGCTGCAATTTTACTCTCCTATACTGAGAAATAGTGAACCTCCGCCCTCCCACTCTAGAGGTTCCATGTCCAGGCCCTATATGAGACAAAATCACATTTACTGCTGTCAAATCTAAATATACTAAAGTTCCTGAACATCAATCTTGCTATTTCTCAGCACCTTCCTTCCTAGTTATTTCAGCCCCATATCGGGATAAATGATCTGCATTATGATGCTGACTTCCAGGTCGGTATGATACCGTAAATTTAAATGGTTGCAGGGCTAGATACCATCGGGTAACCCGGGCGTTTTTACATTGCATATTGTTTAGCCACGTAAGTGCATGATGATTGGTGACTAGTGAAAATTGCTGCCCCAACAGGTAACATCTCAACACTTCCAATGCCCACTTAATTGCCAGACATTCCTTCTCAACCGTGGCATATCTGGTTTCCCTTGGATATAGCTTAAGGCTTATATACAAAATAGGGTGTTCCACCCCTTCAACTTCCTGGCTAAGTACTGCCCCTAGCCCCACCTCTGAAGCATCACAGTGTACAATAAATGGTAACTTGAAGTCTGGACTTTTCAACACTGGTTCACTGCATAAAATATCCTTTAACTGGTAAAAGGCAGCATTATACGCTGGAGTCCAGGTCACCAAATGTTGTTCCTTATTCTTGGTTAAATTGGTCAGCGAGGCGGCTATGGATGAAAAGTTAGGGATAAACCTATCATATCCTACCAATCCAAGAAAGGATCTTACCTCCTTTTTAGTTCTAGGTATCGCTGCTTCCCAAATAGCATTCACCTTGCTCTTTTCCGGTCGCACCTCTCCATTTCCTAACATGTATCCCAAATATCTAGTTTGTGTGAAACCCAGGGCACATTTCTTTGGGTTTATGGTTAACCCAGCCTCTGCAATCAAATTAACCACCTCCTCTAGATGTTTTAAGTGACTTTCCCAGTCTGTGCTATAGACCACTACATCATCTAAATAAGCTGCTACAAACTGTTCCCTCCCTACTAACAACCTATTCATCATTCTTTGAAAGGTCGCTGGGGCCCCATGCAAACCAAAGGGCATGGTTACAAATTGATAGAGCCCCTGGTTGGTGGCAAATGATGTCTTGGGCCTATCTGACTCTTCCACCGGAATCTGCCAATAGCCTTTTGTAAGGTCCAAAGTGCTGATATAATGTGCCTTACCCACTAGATCCAAAAGCTCATCAATGCGGGGCATAGGGTAGGCATCAAAATGGGCCACCTCATTTAATTTTCAAAAATCTACACAGAATCGTACTGTTCCATCTTTTTTAGGTACCAACACTATTGGGGGACACCATTCTGAGGTACAAACCTCAATAACCCCCATTTCCAACATTTGGTGCACTTCTTCTTCCACTATCTTTTTCTGCCGCTCAGGGATACGAAAGGGACGGGTATGGATAGTTCTTGCATCCCCAGTCTCTATCCTATGAACTGCTTGTGTAGTGCGTCCTGGCCTTTTCGTAAATACATGTGCATACCGAGTAACTAGTTTCTCCAACATATCCCTTTGCTTTGTTGAAAGTTCCTCCCCAGATGTTACTGCGTCTTACTTACTTTCCAACTGCAATCTCTGATATGCCTCACCTGCCATATCAGGTTCACACTCTCTCAAGACCATCAAAGACAATTTTTCTCTCTCTTTCCAACCTTTTAACAAATTAACATGGTATATAGACTCGTCCCTTCTTCCTGGTATGCTTACTTGGTAGTTCACAGCCCCCTTTCTTTCCACAATGGTATATGGACCTTGCCATCTAGCTACCAGTTTATTCTCTCTATCAGGCAACAAGAGGAGCACTTTATCCCCAGGAAGGAATACCCTATCTCTGGACTTTTTGTCATACCACACTTTCTGGTGTTGTTGAGCCTCCCTCAAATTTTCATTAGCCAGATCCTGCATCCGGATAATCCTTTCCCTCATCTGGGTAATATATCCTACTACATTATCCCTCAAAGGATCCCGCTGCACCCAGGAATCTTTGATTAATGCTAGCAGACCCCGGGGTTGCTTCCATAAAGTAGCTCAAATGGGGAAAATCCTGTTGAGGTTTGTGGTACTTCTTTGTATGAGAACAATAAATAAGGCAACCACTGGTCCCATTTGTTAGGCTGCTCACCTACCACCTTTCTAATCATCCTTTTTAGTGTCCCGTTTAGCCTCTCTACTAAACCATCAGTTTGGGGATGATATGGGGATGTACGTAGGGTCTGGATTCCCAACAATTGATACACCTCTTTCATTAAATTTGACATGAAATTTGACCCCTGATCCGTGAGAATTTCACGAGGGATTCCTACCCTTGCAAATACTTGCAAATACTTGAATAAGAGCATTCGCTACATTCTTACCAGTAACACTGGCAGGGGAATTGCTTCTGGATACCTGGTGGCGTAATCACATAGTACCAGTATATACTGATTACCTTTAGAACTTTTTTGTAAAGGACCACCACATCCATGGCCAACCGGTCAAAAGCTTCCCCAACTACCGGTATAGGGATCAATTTCCCCGGATCCATGAGGTTTACTGGGGCCACCTGTTGGCATATAGGGCAAGAGGCACAATATTCTCCCACATCCTTATGTACTTTAGGCCAAAAGAAATGCATTAATATTCTACATAAGGTCTTGTCTCTGCCCATATGACCCCCCATGGGAACATCATGTGCCAACCGAAGAATCTCCTTCCAAAATACTTTTGGCACCATGACCTGCTCCACCTGCAAAGAAGACTGAGGATCCTTGCGAACCCTGGTTAATACACCCTGCAGTAATACATATGATGGTACTCGCTCATCACTTCAGTCTGGGATACCACCTGCTGAAAAAAAGGGTTTAGTGAGCTGTCCTGCTGTTGCGCCTCTACAATATCCTTGCCCCAAACATTATTGACCTCGTCCAAGTCCTGCACCCCTAATTCTCTAGGACCGAGTGCTTTGTCCTTTCTTTTCTGCCTACGGGATTTCCTGCCTCTCCCTTCTTCACCAAAGATCTCTGGGTGAAACGGAAAAAGCCCCTCCAAAGAAGTTTTCAAAGACATGTCCTTCTCCTTTTCAGCCTGCTTCTTCTCTTGGGCCCTTGTGGTAACTGCTGAACAGTGTGTCAATAGTCCTAACAGACCTGGATAGTCCCGCCCCAGAATCACCACGTAGGGCATATTTCTACTATCCCTGCCTGTACTACATGTGTAAGGTACCCACGGTGATAGGCAGCAGAATGATTGGACACCGCTTATAATGTCCATGGACACATTGTATGTCCAGAGAGCCCACTGGTATCCCTTTGGAAAAGTGTCCTTCTTTACCAAAGTACTTTCACTCCCAGTGTCTATGAGGGCCTTCACCATTTTCCCCCTGATAGTCACTTCCTTAATGAATCCACCAGCATTGGTGATCATAGTACTTGGCCCATTCTTCCCTTGTCGGCAATATCTGGCTATGTGTCCTGGTTTCTTACAGAGATGGCATATTCGTGTATCCTGTATATGTGAGCTCCGACCTGCCCCCTGTCTAAATGAAGATTCCCGTAATGGTGTATGTGATGAGGGGGGAGGTCTTACCACTGGTCTTCTCTCACGTTCCGGATGAGCTGCCAAATAGTCCTCAGCCAGGTCTATAGCTTTATCCCCAGTTTTGGGTCGATGTTCCTGCACCCACAGTCACGCACCTGGTGGCAGAATTTCCAGGAACTGCTCAAGGACAAATAGCTCCAAAATTTCCTCTCTTGTCTTCTCGGTCGGCCCAATCCACTTATTCACAAGATCCATCAATTTGGCATAAGTCTCCCGTGGTCCTTCTGAATGATTATAGCGGAGGTTGCGGAATCTTTGTCTGAACGTCTCCGGGTTGATGTAATATCGCCTGTAAATGGCCTCTTTCACCATCTTGTAGTCTTCGGCATCCCCTGGACTTAGAGCACTGTAGGCCATCTGAGCCTTCCCGGTCAGTGTGGGGACTAGCCTCATTACCCATTGTGATCTTGGCCACTGACTGGCTCTGGCCACCCTCTCAAACATGACGAGAAAAGCTTCAATGTCATCCTCAGGGCTCAGTTTATTTAAGCGGATCTCTTTGAGGATTATTGGCTCAGGTGCCAGTGTTATGGTTCCTGCTTGAAGGAGCTTCATCAAGTCCGTCATCTGTTGCGTCTGCCGCTGCTGCATATCATCCATCCGTCTCTCCTGTTGCTTTCCTTGTTTGGCCCATCGCCGCTCCTGTTCCTCAAGGCGGTTCTCTAGTTCACTCTGCCATCTCTCTTCCATCTCCTGCCGTCTCTCTTCCATCTCCTGTCGCCGCTGCTCTTGTTTCTCTTCCATCTCCTGTCGCCGCTGCTCTTTTTCTGCCTGTTGGACCACCAGCCACTTCAGAAGGTCCTCCTTTCCTTCCGCTCCAGTCTTAACTGCTTCCACTGTATGGGTCTTGGGCTTGGCTCCAATGTCCCCAGTGTCATCAGTGGCCTCCAATCCCTCGTCATCCTCCATAATTACCTCCACGCCCGGCACCAATTTCTTCTGCTCGATCAGCCCTTGTCTGGTCAGGACACCTGGATATCTTCGTCTGTTAGGGCGAGCTACTACTTTCCTTTGGGTCCTTTTCATCAGGGACCATAGGGTTTAGATGTTGGGTACAGCATCAATTATCCCACCGCTGCCACCATATGTGAAAGGTTGAGTCCCAGCCTTTATTTAAAGAAGCAGCAGCATCAGACCCTGAGAAGAATGAAAGAGGATTTTGCTGTTCTCTGAACCTTCTTTTTATTAGGGATTCCACATTCAGGTGTACAACAACCCGTTCTCCCAGCGTGATGTCTCCAGCCACAGAATAGCCAGCAATATCTGCATTAGAAAGTTTGCATCCTTTCACTGAAGTTCCACAGACATCCTCACATCACATAACAGCAATAAGGAGTGCAGAAAGAGACAACCTCATATCATATAGCAGCAACAAGGAGTGCAGCAGGCCCCAGGGAAAGAAACTCCCTCCCTTTTATTACTGGTTAATTAGGACACAACCAAATGAAGTAAACCACACAGGGGAGTTGTCTCCCCAAAACTTACACAATTTGCAAACATAATACACTTCATACAACATACAATTTTCTATAGCAAGCCCCAAAACAGTACCTTTTACAAACATCCCATGCATGTCTTTACTCTGCAAAATAAATCACATTCAGTATCACTTACTTTAATTCCCCCTCCATACCATGGTATAATCCACCCTGAATGGTATGCAGGAAGGAAACACCCTTTTCCTTTTTAACAGAGACTGCCCATGGCTGTGTAACATCAAACTGTGTTTAACTCCAACCTCGACCTGTATTGTACTGACTGACCTCAGGACACCACATTAAAGGTTAGTAAAGTTTCAAATAAAGGAAACAAAAAAAAGATCGCTGGGCCCAGCAAAAAAAGACAGTAACAGAATGAAAGAAAGATAAAGTGGTGCACTTGATGCCAGAAAGCAAACATGCATTTAACTTATACAAAAGTACAAGCAGCCCTGTCACAAATACCTCTGCTTTTTCCTTATCTCCAATAATTTGCCGGACCATCTCACTAAACAGGTCCTATATTTTCTTTTCTTTTTGTTTTACGGTACTTAAATAACTTTTTAGGATTAAGGTAACAAATAGTAGAACATCGAAAAACTCGCACAGACTGGCACCAGCCTTACAGATGGGGGAGCTTAAAATAACAGCCAGAAAATACCAAAATGTTATGTTAGGGATTACTGAAACATACTGGGATAAAATTTAAGGCTGGTCAGTTAATTTAGAAAGATGTGGTGGAGTATGTAGAAACCAGATTTAAAACCTATTATAAAGGAAGATGTTTATTAAAGGAATTGATGATATGACTATGATGATAGAAATTTGCATTGGAGATAAAAGTACTAAAAAAATGTTGCTTGGGATCTGCTATAAACCAACAAATATCTGTAAGACAGATGACTATGCAAAACTGCTTTTGCATATGGAAAAGGCAGCAAAACTAGGCCATGTTTTAATTATGGGTGATGTTAATTATCCGGACATCGACTAGAGTAATGAGATTAGCAGTTTAACTAAAGAAAACAAGTTTTAAGTGTGATTACTGACAATTACATGACCCAAATTACTGAGGAACCAACTAGGAAAGGGGCATCACTGAACCTCGTAATATAAAACAATGTAGAACAAATAACTAATGTTCAAGAGCAAAACATTTGGGAAACAGTGATCATAATGGTCTCACTTGAAATATTTGATCAAAACAGTATTATATACGGGATCAACAAAGACTCCACACAGATACCCAACAAGCTCTGAGAAACCCCTAACATTACCACATAATATATAAATGTATATACGTGTCAAAAGAAGTGCTGGTGGGCGTGGCTAAATGTATACAACAAAAAACAGACAAAGATGCCCAAAGCTACTTCCAATGTGACAAAAATATATAGGTGCAATACCTATATATTCTCTTGAAAAAAGGGTCATCAACAAAGACTCCTAATTTGAGAAAGGCAGATTTTAGTCAACTAAGGAAGCATCAACAAGAAGCCAATTGTGATGAAGTGATTGCTGGAAAGATTTGCACAAATTGAAAAATATAAAAGGATTGCAATGGAAAGTAAGATTAACCCTAAAAAGCTTTTCAAATACATTAACAACAAAGATTAGAAAATAGATTATACGACCCTTTTAGTGTGAGATGGGCAGGCAACTTATTGGGGATAAGGAGGTAAAGGCAGAGGTATTAAACAAATGACCCAATTTAAAAATATATTGCTAAAGGAGGAAGTCACACCATTAATTAACATTCGGTTAACACAGAAAAAGTGCAACGGCGACTTGATAAAATTAAGGATAATAAAGCACCTGGCCCGATGGCATGTGCCCAATGGATCTTAAGGAGCTAAATTCAGTCATTACCAAATTAATATATTTAATATACAAGGACTCCATTTACTCAGGTTCAAAACCACAAGATTGGTATAAAGCAGCTGTGCTGCCAATATTTGAAAAGGGAACTAGGGATCGGACCAGGTAATTACAAACTTGTAAGCCGGACGTCCACAGTGTGGAAGCTACTTAAAGGTTTATTAAGGGACAATTAGATTGTAAACTCTTCGGAGCAGGGACTCCTCTTCCTAAATGTTACTTTTATGTCTGAAGCACTTATTCCCATGATCTGTTATTTGTATTATTTGTTATTTATATGCTTGTCACGTGTATTACTACTGTAACTATGTACATTAATGGCGCTATATAAATAAAGACATACAATATATTCAGGAATATCTTTTGGATAACAAAATGATTAGTAGTAGTCAGCATGGATTTTTGATGAATAGGTTGTGCAAAACTAACCTTATTAGTTTCCTGAGGAGGTAAGTAGTAATTTAGACCAAGGCAATGTACTTGATGTGGTCTATTTAGAATTTGCAATGCCTTTTAATATGGTGCCGCAGAATAGGTTAGTGTACAAAATAAAGGAAATTGGTCTTGGTGCAAATATTTGCATCTGGATTGGTTAAAGGATAGGAAGCAGAGAGTTGTGATAAATTGAACCTTTTAATCTTCGGCTAAAGGTGTAAATGGATGAGCTCAAGGTTCAGTGTCTGGGCCACAGATTTTAACGTATTAATTTTTTAATCACCTTGAGGTTGGCCTAGAGAGAAAAGTCGCCATCTTTGCTGACAACGCTGAATTATGTAAGGTAGTAAAATTAGAGCAGGATGTAAATTCTCTACGGAAAGACTTGGAGAGACTGGAAGCTTGAACAGGTAAATGCAGTGGTGGATTTCCGAATCCGTTGCCCTTACGCACTTGCTTGTGTCTGCCGCCTCTGTCTGCCGCCTGTGTCTGCCACCCTGCTTCTTCTTCAGGATCCAGCGTCAAATGACGCAGCGGACGTCACCAACGTGACGGCACACAGCGTCGCGTTACCATGGTGTCATGACATAATTTGACGTCGCAACGTCACTGTTGCCATAGCAATGAGCGCCATGTGACGTCGATTTTGAAGGAGAAGCAGAGCGGCATAATGGAGGCGGCCGGCACAGGTAAGTAAGTCCCTTCCCATTAGGTTCAATAGGCCAGAGAGCACGGCAAATGCAAATGGGGACGGACATTTTTGCCGCCCAAAAAATTTCCGCCTTAGGCCCGGGCCTAACAGAAAACCGGACACTGAATAAATGGAATATGAGGTTTAATACAGATCAATGTAAGGTTATGCATTTGAGGAACATGAATACTCATGCTACATACAAACGAAATGGGGCAATATTAGATCAATCAGTAACAGACAAGGATTTAGGAGTATGTGTAGATGTCAGGCTTAGCAATAGTGCTCAATGTCAGGCAGTAGCTGCAAAGGATAATAGGATATTTTCATGCATAAAACATTGTATAGATGGAAAGCACTATTTGCCACTATATAAATTCTTAGTAAGACCACACTTTGAATACAGAGATCAGTGTTGGGCACCGCTCCATAAAAAAACAGTATGGAACTAGAAAAACTGAGAGGAGCCACACAATTAATAAAAGAGATGGGAGGTTTGACATATGATGAAAGGCTATCCAAATTGAGTTTGTTTACATTTCAAAATAGGCTAACTATTTACAAATATATTCAAGGTCAACAGAAGGAACTTTTGAGGAAACGTTCCATTCCAAGGACAGTACAAATGATACCATGCAAATGATCCTTTGAGATTGGAGGAAATGAGATTTCACCAGCTGTTCAGGAAAGGGTTCTTCAAAGTAAAGGTATGTGGTATTTACTACCCATGGAGACTGTGGTGGCAGATACAATAGATATCTTTAAGAAAAGGTTACACATAATTGTACAAAGGAAAGGTAAGGTATACCGGGATTTATCATATAAGTTAAACATAGGAAGGATGTTGATCCAGGGAGAAATACGATTGCCATTGTTGGACCTGAAACACCCCTGGACTTTACCCTCAGAGAATTCTGGGTAAGAAGAGAGACTGTGTTTGTTCATAAGAAGAAAGATTGTTTAAGACTTAGACTTGGACAGTGGGATCCAGCAAATAATCAGTATAAGTCTCAGAGACAAGGCAATAAAAGAAAAAGCCAACCTTGGAATTCCTGATACAGGACAGCGAGACTTAAACCATGCATCCCACACAGCTAGGCCCAGCAACAGATAACACGAAACAAACACCACCCAATGGGGAGAGGTATTAAAGGATTCAGAACAAATATTGCAAAATGAAGAAAACAGTATTCTAAGATTGATAATTAACCAAGGGTATTTGGAGCATGCGCAGAGAGAATGCAAGTAGTAAGAATGATTAGTGTGACAGTTTTTCTAAGATATAAGTACAAGCCCTGAATAAGATTCCTTTGTCTTGATCAGAGAAGAGTACTCTTGATTGCTTTGTCCTGCATGCAAAGGACAGCGCTGGCTATTTTACTCGTATTGATGCTGCGCTCATAATAAACGATTTCTACTCTTTGAACACACCTCCGTGTCAGCCTCACATTTTTACATTGGTGACACCGACGTGATCTTGGAAAGGCAACTTTATTTATTTATTTATAAAATATTTTACCAGGAAGTAATACATTGAGAGTTATCTCTCGTTTTCAAGTATGTCCTGGGCACAGAGTAAAACAAATAATACATGGTTACAAATACAGTTACATAAATGAACAGGGTATACATTATATACAAGACATTGCGTGCACAGTTAAAGAAAATATATATTATGGGCGTATGAAACCGTTACAGACCAGGTTAAAATGTGAGACAGCCTTAGATTTGAAAGAACTTAAACTGGTGGTGGATGTGAGAGTCTTTGGTAGGTTGTTCCAGTTTTGGGGTGCACAGAAGGAGAAGGAGGAACGTCCGGATACTTTGTTGAGCCTTGGGACCATGAACACTCTTTTGGAGTCTGATCTCAGGTGATAATTGCTGCATGTGGTAGGGGTGAGGAGCTTGTTCAGGTAGCTGGGTAGCTTGCCCATGAAGAATTTAAAGGCAAGACAGGAAAGGTGAACTTTGCGCCTAGACTCGAGTGATGACCAATCTAGTTCTTTGAGCATATCGCAGTGATGTGTGTTGTAGTTGCATTGGAGAACAAAATGACAAATTGAATTGTAGAGGATCTCAAGTTTGCTAAGGTGGGTTTGAGGTGCCGAGCCGTATACTATGTCTCCATAGTCAATAATTGGCATTAGCATCTGCTGTGCGATACGCTTTCTGACCAGGAGACTTAGGGAGGATTTGTTCCTGTAAAGTGCCCCTAGTTTGGCATAGGTCTTGGTTGTCAGGATATCAATGTGCATCCCGAATGTTAAGTGGGAGTCAAACCATAAGCCCAGGTATTTAAAACTAGTGACAGGGGTTAGGGTGGTGTTAGCGTTGGTTCTAATCAGGAGCTCAGTCACTGGAAGCTTTAAAAATTTAGTCTTGGTCCCGAATACCATTGTTACAGTCTTGTCAGTGTTTAAAAACAGTTTGTTTTGGGAAATCCAGTTTTCGAGTCTCAAAAAGTCAGACTGAAGTATGTGTTGAAGGTTAGAGAGGCTATGGCTGTGTGCATATAGGATTGTGTCGTCTGCATACATGTGTATTGAGGCTTCCTTACAAGCTGTGGGAAGATCATTAATGAACACTGAGAAGAGTAGGGGCCCCAGAACAGAGCCTTGCGGGACACCACAGGTGATATCCAGGGGGTTGGAGTTAGAGCCTGAGATGGACACATGTTGGGATCTTCCTGATATGTAGGACTGAAACCAGTTTAAAGCAAGCTTCCCTATTCCAGAGCTCTGGAGTTTGTTGAGCAGGATAGCATGATCAACTGTGTCAAAAAGCCTTTGCAAAATCTAGGAATACTGCACCAGTGAGTTGTCCCCGTTCCATTCCACACTGGATTTCATTGCAAACTTTTAGCAGGGTAGTTACGGTGGAGTGTTTAGGACGAAACCCAGATTGGAATTGGCTAGGGAAATTTGTCTTGGTATAGAAATCGCTTAATTGGGAGTGGACACATTTTTCCATGACTTTGGAAAGAATTGGGAAAAGTGAGATTGGCCTGTAGTTTGAGACAGTGTTTTTGTCCCCACTTTTGAAGATTGGGACAACTCTGGCAGTTTTCCAGGTCTTAGGGATATGGCCTAAAAACTTCCAGGAACACCTGAGGGATCGGTGGCGTGAAGAAGGTGTTAGACTTTGGAGGTAGGGGACAGAAGGAGACCCTGCATCAAGGGATCATGGATTGCACACAGAGCTGATTGTTTCACAGCAGATGAAGCTAAGCGGTCACCTCAAGAGCCGGGCACCCCAGTGAACAGACGTGTAAGACCTGGTGGTGAGTAGTCCATAGAGTAATAGCAACGTGAGATTTGGGTGTGTGACTGGTCTTGCGTGGTATTTGTTTCTGAGAACTGATCATTCCCAGGAATCAAATACAACGTGGAACTTTTTGAGAAGTATGTTCAAAAGTACAATGCCTGTCAATTCACAGTGGATTCTGCATCCCCTGTGGTTGATCAGTTTTTATTCTTGCAAGAGCAATGTAAAGAATGTAATGAAAATAAAAAGGATGATAAGTAAAATTAGGAAGCATTCTGTCAGTGTGTTCTCTGATGCGTTCCATAGCCGAAGAGGCGAGTCTAAAGTGGGCTGAACAGCAACTTGCCTTCCAAAAATAACTTGAGAAAGAAAGATCAGAATTAAAGGTGCTCAGAGAAAGTAATCGCATAGCTGAAGAGGAGAATCAAAATGTGTGTAGCCCAAGTTCCCCCACCCTAAGGGAGAATCACTGCTGTTACCTGGTGTTGGTGCTACCAATTAGATTCACAGGAGACTCTGAGCCTCCGCCGGTGGTAGTGGGGATAATCAGGACAGTCTTTCGATACTGGATCGGCTCTTTCCTTGGTGTTGCAGTGCCTCCATTCGCACAGGGCCTATAGGAATAGGTGCAGTCCCCTGTGGAAAACACTCACTCCCTCCATGAAGAAACTGCAGAAACAGGCAGGAGTATAAAACAAGTAATGGTTCTTTATTCTTCCATCTTTACATCACAGCAGTATACCAACATGTACACTCTCTTGGTCCCTGGACTCAACCCCCAGGGCTTGAGGCCCCAAAGGCCTATCCCTGACTCCCACACTCCCTGGTGAAGTGCGGGGTAGCGGTTCCCACTCCCCTGAGGGAGGGGAAAGAAGGAAGGTGAACCAGAGCCCTGGCTCCACACTTCCAACTCTCACCTAAATTTAGGGCTGCAGACCCTTTTGTACCCAGCGGAGGGTCCAAGGTCAGAACCCTGATAGGGCAGTACCCTGGCCTTAGGCCCACCCCCCCGTCACTGAAGTGAGTTGTTTACAGCAGCAGCAAGGAGCATAGGTTTAACCCTAACACTGCCTGCACTAGTACCAGGGCTTACGTGTTAGGTAGGGGCATTAGTAGCCCAGGGGATACCTGGCTACATTTGGCTAAAGAGCACCCAGCACTCCAAAAGGAGCTTGCCAAAGAAAAAATTAAAGTAAAAGTGCTCACAGAGAATATACGCAATCATATTGAACAAACACAGAATACCAACTCTAATTGTGAAAAGATGGAGTGTGAAATTGAGGCATTGTGTGAGGACGCGCAGGGCCTGCAGGAAGCTTTGGACATTTGCCAGGCTAATTGTGATTTAAGGGAGCGGATGGTTTCTACCTTAAGCTCGCAGCTTACAGAAAAGAAAGAGAGACAGGTTAGGATCAGACATGATACCTCTCTCATATCTGTTGCATCTTATCCTCTTACACCCTCTTCTCCTCCTTTACCTGTGCCCCTGTTCAGCGTTCAACACCCAAGGACTCACACAATAAAGGTACACGTACACCTTTCTTACACACTATAGATATGACTGGACAACCTGACTCAGATCATTGAGAAAACTGGGACAGTGGGGGGATGGGGTCTGACAGTGAAAACTCTGATGCTGATAAATATCAGAGTCGCAGAAAAGTGGAGAATAGATTTATGGCACTTAGAGACATTACACAGCTGAAGCTGTCATTGGGTATTTTTGACTCAATTTTGCCAGTTTCACAGCTCATGCAGTATTTTGAGTCTATTGTTGAACAATCTGAGATGAGTGCAAAGGATGCCTGTAAGCTGTTAAAAACTTGGATCCCACCCAATTTGTCTTCCCAGTTAAAAAGTCCAGTGGGGTGGTCAGTCTTAGCTGACCCGAAAAAAAATTCAGGTTGGGGCAGCAAATGTGAAAGATTGGAAGAGATAAAAAGAATCTTGGAAGCAGAAAGGAGAGTTGATATAACTACTTTAGAATCCATGAAAATGAATATAACGACTTTCCTGCAGAATTTATGATCCGGTATTATGATCCCTACCATTTGATTGTTCACAGCCAGAGTGATCTTGCTATGAATGATCCTGGTGTTTTGTCCTCAGCTGTTGCTCGCATGCCATTTTTGGAGCGGAACATACGTGCTACTCTTAAGTCCAGCAGCAGCTATGAACAATTCCTCACAGTCTCACTGGACTGGATAAATGATTGTGAACCGGCAACCCCACATGGCAAATCTAAAAACGTTTCAGCAGTAGCCTGTAATGAAGGGGGCCGCTTTAACAAAGCAAATATCAAGTGTTACAATTGTGACAGGATAGGACATTTTAGACATGACTTGCCGACAACCAAGGCGAGGTGACAGGAACAAAGAGAACATGAAAAAGAGACAGGACACCCAGAAACAGGATGGGCAGGATAACGGGAAATCCCTTTACACCCCACTTCTAAGGGAATTGGCTAAACTAATTAAGCCTAATGGTCTGTCTCTGGACACAGCTGATCCAATTGATCTGGCTCAGGGCTCAGTTCATAACACCAAGTCTAACCCTTACAGTTCACAATAGCGGTGTCAGGCCCCTGCTCTGTCCAAATTAACTGACATGTACATGAACAGGGACGGTAGACCACGAATTAGCACGCGGATAGGGGGCCATCCGACTGATATGCTAATTGACACAGGTGCTGCCGTGAGTGTAACCGACCTTGACTTACCTAGACAGAAAGGTGCACCTGCGGTATCCTTAACGGGAGTTGGCGGTGCCACAATTACATCACATCTTTCAGAGAAAATAAAGTGTTTGAGGGACAAATACTGACATGTAAGACACATGAGGGAACTATTCTGGGAGTTGTCTATATGGGAACATTTGTTATTATTGTGGATTTGTGTAATCATTGCCTGTGGCGGGGGCCTCGTATTCAGCGGCCAACCATTATCACAGATGTTTTTTCCTTGTTTCCCATAAAATCTTCAGATGTACAGTATTAGATCCACCCAGCCTACTGGCTACTGAGGATCCTGAGCTTGCCAATATATTGTTGAAGTTATCTTCTGTGTGGGCTACATCAAAAACGGATTGTGGAAGGGTTTCCAATAGGGAAGTAAGGGTTCAGGGACCTGACCCACCCCCACAAAGACAGTACAAGTTTCCTGCCGAGCTTTACCCTCTGTAAAGCAGACTGTTACATCTCTGCTCAGCAGGAAGTGCTCAGAGAATGCATATTAACAAATAATTCACCTATTTGGCCTGTAAAGAAACCAAACGGCACATGGAAACCCACAATCGACTACCGTACACTGAATAAAGTGACCCTCTGGTAGCCAATGTGGTGGCAAGTATGCGCGACTTGATGGCTAAATGAACCCCTAATGCCGCCTGGTATAGCCGCATCGACATCTGTAATGTTTTTTTTCTGTCCCTGTACACGGGGATAGTCAGTACAAATCTGCATTAATGTTTCAAGACAAACAGTACACTTTGCCTTACCGCAGGGTTTTCATTCAAGCCCCACATTTTGTCATCAGTGTTTGGCTGAGATCCTAAGCACCTTTTCACAGCCAGATTGTATTGTGCAGTATGTGGACGATGTACTTTTACAAACGGCCACAAAAGAGCAGCACTATTCTTTGCTTGAAGAACTGTTATCTTTAATCCTCAAAGCAGGACTTAAGTTGAATCCTGCAAAAGAGAGAATCAGTCTCATTTCTTGGGGTGGTCATTCAAGTTTTGTGGGAGAATTCCAGATGCCCACAAAACCCAATTGATTCATAAATTATCTCGACCACTGACACATACAGCTCTCCGCCAATGTCTAGGACTCATTGGTTTTGCAGTGATTTTATAGAAGGTTTTGCAGAAAAAGCTTTATGCACCTTGAGAAAGAGCGAGAGCTCGAAACGCGTTGGTGGGGGCCACTGGGCTCCGTTATGTAGCTGTTTGCCCAATGATCCATTAAATCAATTTTTATATATGGGATATACACTCTCTTTGCCATTTGTTGTCTCAACACAGATGTAAGTAGTGCTCCAAGTTTCCTGTGATTCATTTACCTACAACCTTCTAAAGGGGGGAGAGAAAGACTCTGAGAAAGATTCCTTACCATGGAATGAGTCTTGTGAACAGGGATTTACCACACTGGAATGAAACGCGTCAGAGTTTGTTGTTATGTGTAATTCTACTGCACATTAAATGTTCTATTTTTGAATGATTGCGCTTGGGTAAGTTATTATCTACCGATCAGCAGTGCACCGCTTTTTGCTACTACCTTACTTCCGGATATCCCAGCAGGAGCACGCTGTTTTGGATCCGATCTACGGCTGACATACAGGCAATCAGGCATCTCTACTGTGAGTACGTTCCTGTCGACAGGCAGCAGGACACTGTGTAGGACACTAGGGTTTGCGGGGGTTGCGGTGCAGTGATTTAAGTGTTTCCCGGGGTAAACGCCTCACGACGGGTTCACCGGTATTGCTGTTCAGGACGTGCTGACAGGCGCATGTGCGAGCTGCCGTTTGCCTATTGGGCAATATGTCCTTACTCGCGAGTGTACTTAAAGTGAGTGTCCTTAAACCGGGGTATGCCTGTATGTATTAAACAGCTTTATCAGGATTATTTCTAAAAGAAGATTATGCTACCTTTATCCTGCCTATTCTTGAGCATCAGTTACGGGGGTTAACCCCATTTTTTCATTGCAATTTAAAATTGGTACTGCAACAAGCCCCCGCCCTTCAAAATCCAGACCCAAATCTGCCCTTTTCCATACAGGTGTATGCATCTCCAAATGCAATCTCTGCAGTTCTGCTGTAAGAGAGACTAGGACAGTAGGTACCGGCCGGATACTTCTCTAGAGCACTGACTGCAGTAGAGAAGGGATATGATGATTGTACAACGATTCTGTTAGCAGTACACTGGACAGTGTTAGCCACAGAACATGTGGTATTGTTTGGGGACCTGACAGTGCAGACTCCACACAAACCCATAAAGATGCAGATTGAGAAAACCATGAGTGGACTGTCCTCCCAAAGGGTAGCCAGATGGTAGTAGACCTCACACATAGGAACATCAAAGTAACACACTATGCAAAATATGTGCTTCCCCAGTTAATGCAGTATGAAGGGGAGGAACATGATTGTGGGGACATTCATCGAGCTGACACAGGAGATTTTTAGGCTCACAGATAGAACAGGGGATTTGCCCATATATGTGGATGGGTCAAGATACTGGGAGGAAGGACACTTTCACACTGGGTATGCTCTGTGGAGCCCCAGAACTGGACAGGAGATCAACATTCAGTGTCCCAATTCATTCTCTGCTCAAAGAGCAGAACTGGAAGCAGTAAGAGAAGCAATGACAAGGTGGACAAAGGAACATATTGTTATTTACTCTGACAGTGCTTATGTGACCAGATCACTGACTGAGTATGCCTTTATGGCAACAAAGAGGATTCACTGATGCAACTGGTAAACCTTTGACACATGAACATGTGCTACAGCAAATTTGGGATCAGGGACAGAAAGACCCCCGAAGGGTGGCCCTGATCAAAGTTAAAGCTCGCTAGAAGACAGACAGTGTTAATCCACATGCTAAGCGCAACAATAGGGCAGACAATTTAGCATACAGTGCAGCCCTCACAGGTGAGAGGTGGGTACCATGCTGTAATGATGACGAAGGTCAGCAAGCCTGGGAACTCCATGAGTTTGATTTAACCGTGGAAAGCTGTATGAAGTTCATTCTGTGAGTAAGGCCTGGGACATAGACACTTTGCCCGTGCGGAGGCGCGCTGAGGCTCAGGGAAAGCGGTGCTTTCCCTGGCCTTGGAGCGCGCGCCATCCGTGGGCGTTTCTGGGGGCGGGCCAGTGACATCACGGAGCTGGTTCGCCCTCATTGGGCGAACCGCTCACGTGACCGGCCCTGCGCTCTGGCGAGTGCCAAATCTAAAATTCCAAGCGTGCGGAAGCGTGCGCGAGCCCCTGCTAAAGCCGCTCTCATTGCAGCTGCAGGGGCTCAGTGCTGAACGTGAGCGCGGCTCAGCACGGGTCAGCAAGGCTGATCCTACTTTGTCCCAGGCCTAAAGCTCCACAAGTGTCACTGCAGACAGAACAGGAAAAGGATGTGGAGCTTCTCAAAATAATAAACAAGCTCAAAAATGGAGACTGTGATCCAGAATATCAGTTGAAAGAAGGAATACTGTTTAAGGAAGGGGATGGGAAATTCAAATACATCCCACCTGCAATGGTTTGAAAGGATCTTGTCAAAGAAAATCACAGGGTCATGGGTCATGCTGGGAAGGACATCACTACCAGAACAGTAAAGGAAAAATATTGCTGAATTTAGAGGGTTCAGTACAGGAAGTTTTGCAGGAATGTTTGATCTGTGCTCAGATGACCCCTATGCCAAAGGAGCAGAGAGGCCTGTGCTGGTCAAAGTTCTAGTGGCAGGGGGACCATGGTACGGTATAACCTTCAAATTGATTTTGTAGGAACACTCCCTACCACTCCAGGAGGA
The DNA here is from genome assembly GCF_040206685.1 of Ascaphus truei. Lineage (NCBI taxonomy): Eukaryota > Metazoa > Chordata > Amphibia > Anura > Ascaphidae > Ascaphus > Ascaphus truei. Next base: position 323,966,734 of record NC_134485.1, on the reverse strand, counting down.
TACAGATATCTGTTGGTGATCGTGGACATCTTTTCCAAATGGGTAGAGGCCCTTCCTGTAAAGAGAGAAAATGCTAAAAGTACAGCTAAAGCTCTCTGGGAACAAGTGCTCTCCAGATGGGGGTTCCCTAAAGTAATTGAGAGTGACAGGGGAATCGACTTTACTGGGTCCATACTAAGGGAAGTGTGCAACGTGTTGGGGATCCAACCGCATTTTCATGTCCCTTACCACCCCCAGTCATCAGGGATTGTGGAGCGTATGAATCGTACCCTTAAGGAAAAGTTGAGGAAGTTGGTAATCGAATCAGGGAGAAATTGGTTATTTCACCTTCCAGTCATTCTAATGGCCATTAGGGGGAGCGCAAGTAAAAGTACACGGCTCACCCCATACCAGCTAATGACAGGTAGCGAGATGAATCTCAGACGACCGGCAGACCCACAACTCTCTACTCCTGTTAAAGAAGCAATTGCTAAGGATCTGTTTGTGAAACAGCTATCACAATACCTGCAGTTTGCAGCCCAAAATATGGCTTTTTCTTTTTGCTGTATGGACAGGACCTACTATGGTTGTTCCCCCCCATACAGAGGTAAAAGGGAAGGTTCACAGTGTAGTGTTAGGACCTGCATATTTGGTTATGCCTTGACGTTGGCATGCAGGCTTATAGCACTTTGGCCAAAGGGTTTAACTAAATGACCAAAAAAATATTATTATTGAAGTATTTAACTTTATACTTATTTATTACCATATATATTTTATCAAATTGGATGTAGCATTGGGCTCCCCTGTCTTTTGCAAAATATGTCTCCACCTGAGAAGCTGAATGCAAAGCCACCCTACTCTCTTAATGTGCGAGATAAGGTAATGGTGAAAAATGTTGCCCAAACATCCCCTTGGCAAGCAAATTGGGAAGGACCATACACAGTCCTGCAGACACTCAGTAAGCAAGTGGTTAAAGTAACAAGAGAACCACTCATGGGCCTTAAAACAACAGAGGAGCATGAGAACAGCATGCAGAACAGCAGAGAGGCATAAACGTTTTAAAACAAGGGATAAAGAAAAATGGGTACATGAAGATCAATGTCATATGTATCTGCCTTACTCTGCTAAGAACTGATATTGCACTTGGTCTTTTACAGGTTCCACTACCATGGAGTGTAAACCAAAATCACGTAATCCGTGGGACCTGGAATTACGGATGCCAGTGTTTGCTATCCTAACAATTGGAGCCATGCTTAGCATTGGACTCACATATGCTCTCATGAAGTAGGAAGGCTGTCCTACGAACATTTACAGGACTAGTGCAAATGGCAGCCACCTCCTTACCCACCATCGCCACCATACTGGTAATTAATCACTTGTAGGTTATTACTACGTAGGAAACAAAAATAGAGAACAACTGGAAAGTGTGTCAGTCAGAACCGATAAATCAGGGTAAATCTGTATATCTAATTTGGGAAAACAATTGTATAAGAGGGGGGCGGAATTGTCAAAATGGTACAGGATTGGAGGAATATTGGTTTGGATGTTTTATACGCAAGCCTGGTAATACTAGAAATGCCATGTATTGGTATAGTACAGAAATACATGAAGATGAATATGTGTGGAAACTTAGAACAGGAGGTGATGAATATGTTGGGAAAGGGTTTAACCTCACTAGATCACCGATTGGTACAGGGACATGTAAAATTGGAATTATACGTGTACATGTGCACATATTTGAAAAAGCCACGTGCAATTCACAGAAAACAAACAAAGATGCCCAAAGCTACTTCCAATGTGACAAAAATACACAGTGCAATACCTACTGTATATATTCTCTTGAAAAAGGGTCATTTAGTTCAACCCTTTGGCCAAAGCGTCTTAAGCCTGCTAGCCAACTTCAAGGCATGACCGTTAGCAGGGCCTAACATGCCTTGAAGTTGGCTAGCAGGCTTAAGACGCTTTGGCCAAAGGGTTAAACTAAATGACCCCTTTTCAAGAGAATATATAGGTATTGCACTGTGTATTTTTGTCACATTGGAAGTAGCTTTGGGCATCTTCGTTTGTTTTTGTAGTATACACTTAGCCACGCCCACTAGCACTCCTTTTGACACTTATATACATATACTGTATATATGTTTTTGTCAATTCACGGAAGTCTGTTGACGAATCTTCTCATATACTCACTACTCTTTTAGAGAGTCCCTTTGAGGAAGGAGAACCAATTCAGGTTAAACTGGCTTCGGTGCAAAAGATAGGAGTCAATGTACAATACAAATGGATTACTTGGAAGATAAGTTTCCAGCAAGGGAATATTTCTAAATTATTTCCTAATTGCATCCAAAATGTTAAGGCTTTGGATAGATCTATCACTAAATGGTTTCAACAAGCTCACCTGGCACATAGACAGAAGTTCAGTATTATAGGTGATATCACAGGAGGGATAGGTACTGGGCTGTGAGTTCTTAACACCGTTGATAGTGAGGTTTTGAGGAACAAGATGACCAAATTAGCAAAACACACAAAGAAAGGTTTTGAGGATGCTAAATATCTTGCCCAGGAAATGAGTAACCTTCAGCAGCAACAAGTTAAGGTGTCAGTGAGTGTACTCCCAGAAATTATGAAAAAGGTTAAAGTGCTAGTGGATAGTGTCTACAAATTGGGAGAAGATGTTTCATTGGCGCTTATATGTACACAAGCACAGAGTGAACTGTCAACCAATCTAAAAATCAGCCTGCTAGAGTTATGGGTAGGCAAGTGGCCCCTGGAATGGCTTTTACCAGTAAAAAGTTTTATTTCACAGTTTGCTGTAGAGCATGTGTCCTGGTGGACACATTTACTGAGCCTATGTGATATGACAATCTGTGAAGTACATTCCCTTGTACCATGGGAAGGGGAGGTAAGGACCATATATGAAAATGTAGTCATAGGGGTAATTATGAAAGCATTTACTCTCCATCCCAGACTGCTCCATTCACATGTTGAGCATGACTCTGACACTGGGAAATGGAAATAGGTGGACTTCTCACTCTGTTCTTCAGACAAATATATACATACTACATTATGTCGACCATCACAAGGTTGTTGATGAACAAAGTTGGGTAAACCATACAAGTTGTATCATAGAAGGTAAAGAACATGTTACTGGTCCTGTTTATTATCTTGGACAGAATAGAGTGTGTTTTCATCTTTGGGAAAAACAGAATGTAAGTAATGGAACCATCCTCATGAGTGAAGGCTCTTGGTGTAATAAGATCTCACTATTTGCTATTCAAGCATTTAATTTTTCTCTTCCAATAATTCAAAACATCAAAGCTCAGTTTAACTATTCATGAGCAGTAAGCTTGCAGAGATCGGATGTTAGACTGGGAATGGGAATAGAACTTAGGGACTGGGTAAAGAATTTTGGAAATGATGAATATATTCTGCAGGAATTACAATACCAAGGTGCCAAGACAGCCATAGTTATTAAACATGATTTACAGGAAATTACCCAGGTTATTAATCAATTTAAGGAGGATGCACAATTATCTTGGTGGGAAGCAATTTTTCGGATATAGCCCAACAATGAACCATGTAATGAGTGTCATGCTTCACCCTGTTATTGTTTTGATCATCATTGTTATCTTTTTCTTTCTTGCTCAAATCTTGATGTTTTTTTTATTAGAAATATGTATCGCAAGCTTCGCGGAGTGCAGTATTCTTCAAATGCAAGCACAACGTAGCATACTATTGTAGCGCACTTTCCCCCACCCCCTGGGAGATGTGTGGCTACGGTATGTGTGGTGCTGAACCTGTGACGTACAGGAGCTCTGAGTCTCTGCTACTGGGAACCTGGGGTGTACCTGAGTGATCGTTCGGTAGCGCCTCCACTTGTAATGGGATTCTACTGTGTGGAATTACCCCGTTACAGGACAATAAAGAATGCACACGTGTAAAGCATAACAGCATAAACAATACTGATAATTATATACACCCTCACAGACCTCACAAGGCCGTAACCCCTCACCGTGCCTCCCCAACACTGTGTCCATATCCCGGTGAGGTCTGCCCCAATATGCTGAGGTGCTCCAGGCACAGGACTGTCCAGTGTCCCCCAAGAACCAACCCACCCAAATGTGTGAGACAGCGCTGCCCCACTAAAGTATTGAGTTGGTGCACTGGTGAGTTGGGTACCTGCCGGGTGTATCTTATTATCCAGATATGTGTAGCGGACATGTAAAATGGCTACAGTCATCTCTCCTGCTGACAGTAAGGCCTGGTAAGTTGTGGGCATGCCAGCAGTAATTATGGAGGTTTGCCCTCACACCCTGGTGGGGTGCCCTGTGTATGGATGGGACTGGTCACATGCTCTGACTCCATGGTTAGTGATGTCAGAGGTGTGTCAGCCTTAGAAGTTACATAAGGCACAGCACTGTTTTCTAAAGTTAGTGGTGGGAGGAAGGAGTTCCAAGTCTAGCAGGAGTGCTAGAGGAGTAGTCTGAGAGGAGTTCAAGTTCTGCCAGAGTGTTAGTTATGTTATAGTAACTCCAGAGGAGACTGTGTCCAGGGACCTGGCACAGGGCAGTGATCCCTTCGGGGATAGGGAATCCCTATTAAGGAGAGTATCACCTTTGAAGGGAAACAGAGTGAATAATCATGAGAGGCTAGATCTCAACTGCGAGGGGCAGCTAGCCCACATCACTCAATAAAGATGTGTTCACTCAGAAACCCTCTCGTGTACATGTGTGGAGTGAATGTACAGAGAGGAGCACCACGGAGGAGTTCCTCAACAGGATCATCCCCTTGCGGACGCAGGGACCCTGATGAGGTGGAGGCGCTGCACTGGAACTAGGTGAGACTCAGCACACTACCTCAGCTGCCTGTCTGGACGGGTCCTCCCCACACACCATCATGCGGGAGACTCAGGAGTCCTGTTGCCAACAGGTGCACCACCAGACACTACCACACTGTAATGGGGGCCGGTTAGACCACAGGGGCCAATGTGAGATTGGGTGGGTCAGGCCGGGCCAGAAACACCGTTACATATGGATAATAGATTATTTGCCCATTTTTAAACACATAAAACAGCATCAATCAATTAAATAAATATAGTTCTACTTACCCCCTGTCAATGAGATGCAGTCCGGTCATCAAACGGGCTCCGTGGGCAAAAAAATACATTGAAAATACTTTCAAATGCCAGTTAACCCCTTAATCACCTTAGCGGTTAATAACCGCCAAATAATTAAGGGGTTAACCCCTCCTGCACCAATACCAACCCTTCATCCATTCATTTGTACAGTGTGTTTATATATATATATATATATATATATATATATATATATATATAGATAGATATATACAGTGGTCGACAAATCACCAAAAAATCTACTCACCGAACAAAAAAATCTACTCGCCACCTAGTACCACACGTGTGCTGCTTGGGCCAATAGGAGCTCGCCACGATGTTAAATCCACTCGCCTGGGGCGTGCAAATGTATAGGTTTGTCAAACACTGGATATATATATATATATATATACAGCTGAACCCCGTTATAGCGTGACCCGTTATAACGTGAATTCGGTTATAACGCGGTTTTCACGTGGCTCCCGTTTTTTAAAAAATATTTTTTTTTTAAATGTTACATTTTTTTTTACATTTTTTTGCACACTGCACACTGCCACACTGCACACACTCTCACTGCACACACTCAATGCACACACTCTCACTGCACACTGCACACTGCACACTGCACACACTCTCACTGCACACTGCACACTGCACACTGCACACACTCTCACTGCACACTGCACACTGCACACTGCACACACTCTCACTGCACACTGCACACTGCACACACTCTTACTGCACACTGCACACACTCCCAGCACTCACTGCACACTGTACACTGCACACACTCTACACTGCACACACTCTACACTGCACACACTCTACACTGCACACACTCTACACTGCACACACTCTACACTGCACACACTCTACACTGCACACACTCCCAGCACACTGCTCACAGCACACACTGTCACTGCACACTGCTCACTGCACACACTCTCACTGCACACACTCTCACTGCACACACTCTCACTGCACACACTCTCACTGCACACACTCTCACTGCACACACTCTCACTGCACACACTCTCACTGCACACACTCTCACTGCACACACTGCACACTGCACACACTGCACACTGCACATACTCCCAGCACACTGCTCACAGCACACACTCTCACTGCACACTGCTCACAGAACACACTCTCACTGCACACTGCTCACAGCATTCACAGCACACTCTCACAGCACACTCTCACAGCACACAGCACTCACAGCACACTCTCACAGCACTCAGCTCTCACAGCACACTCTCACAGCACACAGCACTCAGCTCTCACAGCACACAGCTCTCACAGCACTCACAACACACTCTCACAGCACTCACTGCACACTACACCACACCTCCACCTCCCCCTCCCTACCTTTGGTGTCGGCTGCTGAGATCGGAGCGGAGCTGGCATCAGGAGGAGGGGGGGTGTCGGGAGGAGGGGGGTGTCGGGAGGAGCAGGCTGGGACTCGGAGGGCCGCGTGGGCTATGCCGCGGAGGGCCGGTAGGTGTGGGGGCCTGGGGGGGTAGTGAATGGATGCTGGTGGTGGGAGGTAAGGAGCAGGTTGTGGCTGGACTCGCCATTGCTAGGGGACGTGTAGGGCTTCCGGCCACCTCTTCCTTCCTTCCTTCCCTCACTCCCTCCCTCCCGATCAGGCGCGCAGCGGCCATTTAAAAAAAATTAGCGCGACCCCGGTTCTAGCGCGGTTGGATCGGTGGCCCCCGAGGACCGCGCTATAACGGGGTTTAGCTATATATATATATATATATATATATATATATATATATATACACATATATACACATATATATATATACACACACACACACAACAATATATATATATATATACACACCAATATATATATACACCAAAATATATATACACCAATATATATATACACACCAATATATATATATATATATATATATATATATATATATATATATATATATATATATATATATATATATATATATATATATATATATATATATATATATTGTGGTGTGTATATATATATATATTCCAATACATATACAAGTTTGACGCATATCCGATGCCAAGAGTGGACAAGTTAATTGTCGCCCTTGGTAACGCGGAATATATATCCACACTGGACTTAACAAAAGGATACTGGCAAATACCTTTAGAGGAAAAGTCCAAATGCAAAACAGCCTTTGCCACTCCCATGGGTTTATACCAGTTTGTGACAATGCCATTTGGACTGCATGGAGCCCCAGCCATGTTTCAGAGGCTCATGGATAAAGTGCTGAGACCTCATAGCGCTTATGCCGCAGCCTACCTAGATGACATTGTCATTTATAGTAAACACTGGCGGGCCCATCTAAATAGGCTGAAAGCGGTCCTCAAATCTCTAAGAGAGGAATGGCTCACGCCAACCCAAAGAAATGTGCCTTCGGTAAGGCGGAAACCAAATATTTAGGGTATGCAGTGGGAGGTGGAAAAGTAAGGCCACTAGCCGATAAGGTAGCTGCCCTGAAAGAAGTTCCGACCCCCCAAACAAAAACGCAGGTACGCTCTCTGCTGGGTTTAGCAGGGTACTATCGGCGGTTCATCCCCAACTATTTATTTATTTATAAAATATTTTACCAGGAAGTAATACATTGAGAGTTACCTCTCGTTTTCAAGTATGTCCTGGGTACAGAGTTAAGACAATAATACGTGTTTACAAATACAGTTACATAAATGAGCAGGGTATATATTATATACAAGACATTGCATGCACTGTTAAAGATAATATATATTATCTTTAACAGTGCATCTTTAACTACTCGGAAGTTGCAGCCCCATTAACGGACCTCACAAAAAAGTGTGCCCCTACACAAGTGGTATGGTCAAGGGAGTGTCAGAGAGCCTTTGAGGACATAAAAAGGTGTCTATCAGAGGGTCCCGTCCTTAAAAGCCCAGACTTTAACAGGCCTTTTGTAGTGCAAAGCGATGCATCAGAGATAGGGCTAGGGGCAGTGTTGTCACAACAGTTTGAGGGAGTGGAACATCCAATCCTTTTTCTGAGTAGGAAATTGTTCCCGAGGGAAAAAAACTACTCAGTGATTGAGAAGGAGTGCCTTGCGGTAAAGTGGGCAATCGAGGCTTTGAAGCATTACTTGGCAGGAGTCCATTTTACTCTGGTGACAGACAATGCTCCATTGAAGTGGTTAAGTACTATGAAAGACTCTAATGCTAGGTTGATCAGGTGGTATATGGCCCTCCAACCCTTCTCGTTTGAGATTCAGCACAGACCTGGAAAAGAAAATGCGAATGCTGATTTCTTCTCTAGAGAAGGGGTGGATGGTCGGGCTTCAGCCGCGCATGGCCCCAGCCACACACTAACAGGGGAGGAATGTGACAGTGTAAATAAACGTCACCAGCTATATGCCTGGCAGACCTATGTGTAGGTCTGCAGTGCAGCAGTGAGGAGGTTAACTTTCATCTGAGTTAATTAGTCTGAGTCCAGCTGCCTCATCAAGGTGTTTTAAAACCCCCAGGCTGTACAGACATGCAGCTAGACTAGGAGACAGGAGTGAAATGCTGAAGTAAGATTACTGCTACAAGGTCTGTTTTCAAAGTACATGTTTGATGAACTGTCTGTGTCCTGCATGCTGAAAAGAAGCTGTCTTGTTTTTCTATACTGAAGAGAAGCTATTTTGTTTTTATATGCTGACAAGAAGCTGTTTTGTTTTTGTGTGCTATAATTTTTAAGGCTCAATAAATAAGGCTTATCAAGAAAACCCGTGTGTGGTTGCATGTACCCTGCAACACCCTCCAAGGCAGACCACGTCTCAAGGGTCCTAACACTAAAATAGATTCTTAATAACCTGTACATTACCGGGAATAATGATTTGCGTTAGTGGCTAGCCGCTAAGGTAATGAAGCTGTTTTAATAACAATTTTATTACTAGTGTACATGAGTAGGGGGTCTCCAGAGTAGAACCGCGTTGATTTGAGGTTTGGGGACCCCCTGATTTCTGAAATACAGGCCCCGCTATGGGGTGTCGGTATCTCCTATGCATTTAAATGTCTCACGTCACATGACCAGGACATTTAAATGCATTGGAGATACAGGCACCCCATAACGGGGTCTGTATCTCAGAAAGTAGGGGGTCCCTAGACCTGAAATCAACGCGGTTCTGCTCCGGAGACCCCCTGCTCACGTACACTTGTATCAAAATTATAATTAAAATTAAAACCCTGCAATCGCTGGCGAGATATGCACAGACCAGATCGCTGTACATTGCTGCAGGTAGACGAATGAGGCCTTTTGAGAGGTGAACATCACATCGCTGCTCCTCGTCAGTTTTGTCATTTTGCTATTGCAAGTCTTTACAATCTTTCTGAATACCGTGATAACTACGTTGACAAAACTGGGCAGGGAATGGGGAAATAGGGTTGCCAGGTGTCCGGTTTTCACCCGGACAGGTCGGTAATTCAGTGCCTGTCCGGTATAAAATTGGAGGTAATACCGGACACATATGTGTCCGGTATTACCATTATTGCGGTGGCGGAGGGCAGGTAGAGCAAGGGCGAGGGCAGCGCGACGGCAGGCAGTGCTGAAACTAGTACTGAGACTGGGAACGGGGGCGGACGGTGGCCGGACAGGAGAATTTGTGAGAGTGTGTAGCCTGTCCCTGATTGGAGGAGAGGAGAGCCAATCAGAGGACAGCGGGGGTGGAGCCCACACCCCGGCGGCCCAGAGAAGTCTGTGTCCTTCCTGGAAATAAGGTAAGGACACAATTTGGGGGGCAGGGTGAGATGGTGAGAAGGTGAGAGGATGGGGGCCCAGGGTGAGAGGGTGGGATGGGGGGGCCAGGGTGAGATTGTGAGAGGATGGGGAGGGACAGGGTGAGGTGGTGAGAGGATGGGGGGCAGAGTGAGATGATGATGGGGGGGGTGGTCAGGATGAGAGGATGGGGGGATGAGAGACACTACCTGTCTCCCATTATTTTGGGCAGTGCACTGCTCTATGCATTTTTTGCATTTTCTCTGCTGTCCCAGATAAACGCAGGAAATGTCGTACTTCTCTTATGTGGGGTTTATTTACAGGGATTAAATCATATGCTAACAGGCCCACCGTCCCTTTAAATCAAAACAACACATACAAATAACACCTATTCCCTTTAGGGAAAACTAACTACACAGTAGCTTTAGCCCTTGCTAACTGGATGGCCAGCTAAGCTGGTTCCCAAGCCAAAACATGCCCTGGCATATGCTACAGTGTAACACAGTGTATACAACAATAAAGTGTTTTTGCTTATCAGTCTTTTGGAGCAGACATCGCTGCTTCAGCACGGTCTCTCCTCCTTTCTTTTTAATAGTGTTGTGGGGGAGATGTCTTGGAAAACTTGAATTTTGTGCGATTCAAAAGATGGATTATTGCGGGTCAGCTGGGTAAATAGTTCTTTTATTTTAAAATAATGGAAGCGGGCGATGATATCCCGTGGGGGGTCTCCCGGCTGCGGCCTGGATCTCAGGGCTCTGTGACACCGGTCCAGATGCAACTCTTGGGCCGTCCTGTCCGGCATCAATTGGGTTAGCCACCGGCCCACGAAATCCTCCGGGTCAGGTTCTTCTTCGGAGACCCCTCTAATTCTCACGTTATTCCGACGCTCTCGGTTTTCAGCATCTTCTTGTTTGTCTAAGAGGTCTTGGATAGAGTCCTTTACCTGGGCTAGTTGTTTGTCAGTTTTATGGAGGGACTTTACTGTGGTGTCCAGCTTCCTCTCCAGGGTGTCTGTTCTGTCGCCAATGCTGCTGATGTCCGCTCTCAGGGACGCCACTTCAGCCTGCAGGCATCTTTTAATATCAGTGCAGAACTCCTGCATATCGCGCCTCCGCATAATTCTGTTCCCGCTATCTTCATCCCTCTCTGCCTCTGAGTCGGACCCGCTTGGCGGGGGGCCCTCATGGCTGCGGGCGCGTGGCTGATCTCCTTTGCTGTAATAGTCAGTCATTACTGTGGAGGGGCGCTTCGATCTTGTCCCTTTAGACATCCTGGAGGTGTCCGGGTACGTTGTGGTCAAATTTCGGCGAAATCCGCCAGGTTTGGATGTATTTATTAATTAATTTGTGTCGGCTAGAAACGGAGCTGAATGATCAAGCAGCCATTCAGTCCGTTGTCGCGCATGCGCATCTCTCTCCTCCTTTCTGTGTGTGTGTGTGTGTGTGTGGGATGACCTCACTAATCGAACAAAAAAAAAGTCAGATGTGAATGATTCTGAACCCATTAACCAGTGTCAGGATGCCCCCTCTTCACAATTTCTAAAGCAGCAATCCCGCCTGGGATCTTACCTGATCCGCAGTCCCCCTATACTGGAGGGGAGGTGTTCCCTACCTGTCTTCCGATGTCTCCCACGTGAAACTTGAGTCAGATCTAGAAGAAAGCAGGGTAGGTTACTTCGGTGTAGGTATACGGCAGTTAAGATAAGACATAGAGGGAGAGGGAGACAGAGAGGGAGACAGGGAGGGAGGGAGAGGGAGACAGGGAGGGAGAGGGAGGGAGAGGGAGACAGGGAGGGACACAGAGGGAGACAGGGAGGGAGTCAGGGAGGGAGGGAGAGGGAGGGAGAGGGAGACAGGGAGAGAGGGAGAGGGAGGCAGAGGGAGTCAGGGAGGGAGGGAGAGGGAGGGAGAGGGAGACAGGGAGGGAGGGGGAGACAGGGAGGGAGAGGGAGTCAGGGAGGGAGAGGGAGACAGGGAGGGAGAGGGAGACAGGGGGAGGGAGAGGGAGACAGGGAGGGAGACAGGGAGGGAGGGAGACACAGGGAGGGAGGGAGAGACAGGGAGGGAGAGAGAGAGAGATAGGGAGGGAGGGAGAGAGAGATAGGGAGAGAGAGAGAGAGAGGGAGGGAGAGAGAGATAGAGAGACAGGGAGGGAGGGAGACAGGGAGGGACACAGGGTGGGAGAGGGAGGGAGAGAGAGGGAGAGAGAGGGAGGGAGACAGGGAGGGAGAGGGAGGGAGAGAGAGACAGAGGGAGACAGGGAGGGAGACAGCGAGGGAGAGGGAGGGAGGGAGGGAGAGAGAGGGAGACAGAGAGGGATGGTGAGGGAGGGAGACAGAGAGGGTGAGGGAGACAGAGGGAGACAGAGAGGGTGAGGGAGAGAGCGGGAGACAGAGAGGGTGAGGGAGGGTGAGGGAGACAGAGTGGGTGAGGGAGACAGAGAGGGTGAGGGAGGGAGAGAGGGTGAGGGAGGGAGAGAGGGTGAGGGAGGGAGACAGAGAGAGACAGAGAGAGGGAGAGAGAGGGAGAGAGAGAGAGGGCCAGAGAGGGAGGGACAGGGAGGGAGACAGGGAGAGGGAGGGAGACAGGGAGAGTGAGACAGGGAGAGGGAGGGAGAGAGACAGAGAGGGTGAAGGAGAGGGAGGGAGACAGAGAGGGTGAAGGAGAGAGAGGGAGACAGATGGTGAGGGAGAGAGAGGGAGACAGAGAGGGTGAGGGAGAGAGAGGGAGACAGAGGGGGTGAGGGAGAGAGAGAGTGAGGGAGAGAGAGAGGGTGAGGGAGACAGAGAGGGTGAGGGAGAGGGAGACAGAGAGGGAGAGGGAGACAGGGAGGGTGAGGGAGACAGGGAGGGTGAGGGAGACAGGGAGGGTCAGGGAGACAGGGAGGGTCAGGGAGACAGGGAGGGCGAGGGAGACAGAGAGGGAGACACACCCACTGATACATACACACCCACCGATACACACACACCCACCGATACACACCCACCCACCGATACACCCACACCCACCGATACACACCCACCCACCCACTGATACACACACCCACTGATACCCACACACCCACTGACACACACACGCACTGACACACACACGCACTGACACACACACGCACTGACACACACACGCACTGACACACACACGCACTGACACACACACCCACTGACACACACACCCACTGACACACACACCCACTGACACACACACCCACACAGATACACACACATACTGATACACACACACACACACTGATACACACACACTGATACACACACACATACACAATGATACACACACACAAAGATACACACACGCACTGATACACACACACACTGATACACAAACACACCCACACCCACCCACTGATACACACACACACACACTGATACACACCCACACACACACACACACCCACACACGGATACACACACCCACACACACCCACACACACTCACAGATACACACCCACACACACACACCCACTTATACACACACACGCACACACTGATACACACACACTGATACACACATGCACACTGATACACACACACCTATACACACACATATACACTAATACACACACACACTGACACACACACACTGACACACACACACACACACACACACTGATACACACACACACTGATACACTGACACACCCCGCTAGCCCCTGCACTGCCCACCAGCGACGGAAGTCACTGCTCGCCGAGCCCGTGGACCGGACGGGGGGAGAACCTGCCCGCCAGACCTGGCTCCGCTCTCTCCCACCTATCGGGGATAAGGCCGCGCGCCTGGGCAGAAGCAGGGAGTTCCCCAACAGCAACCCTGCACTGTCCCCTCCAGCCATCCGTGCTCCCGCCAACCCTGCTCCCTCCCACGCCTACCTCTTGCCCGGGCAGCAGCAGCAGCCACAGGGAATGGAGGCAGAGGGGGGGAAAGCGCCAAACAGCCAACGGCTGTCCCCGCTCCCACCTCCCTGCCCGCGCGGGCTGCGGGGATCGGGGGCGGAAGCGGAGAAAGCCCCGCCCCCGGCATCCTCCAGCCAATCACCTGCAGCCCGGCATATTAGAAGTCCAACCCCCTGAAATTCAAAAAAATACTCACCGGCCGGGCTGCCGCATCCTCGCCGCCACCGCGCACTGCCACCGCATCTACAGTACAAAACTAGCGGGACCAGGGAGAAAAAACGGGACATTGCCAGGACGGACCGGCAGCCGGGACAGCACAGAAAACAACGGTACTGTCCCGGCAAAACCGGGACGCCTGGTCACCCTAATCTCCCCCCTTCTCTGGGGTAAAAAGTTTCTCAGCATAGCAGATTTCAGTCTGTCTTTTAAACCACTTCTTTGTTCACTCAGACCAGGCTGATTAACTCCATTAGTTAGCAGCTACTGCTGACTTCTCTTTGAGGAATTAACTCTCTGTGTACTGGAAAGCACACTAACTGCACTGTTCCAGCCCCTAGAGGACAGTGATGGTATCACATATCCCTCCCCCCATTCCCTCCCCGTCCCTTTGCGGACTAATTTCCATGGGAGCATTTCCCCCCGACCCCTGGGGCAGGAACCTGATGCGGGGGGAGCTGGGTTGGCAGGTGCGGCGGGGAGCTGGGTTGCAGGGCGCGGCGGGGAGCTGGGTTGGCAGACGCGGGCCCGCCACGGCGCTTCACCTCCATCTCACATTGGGAGCGGGGGGGGGGGGTGGGCCTGACACCCTGCTTTCCCTGCGCATGCGCACGGGGATCGACTGCATTTTTTTAAAAACGGGCACTGTCGCGCAGGGAGCCCGGGCTCACAGGGATCGGGACACCAAACCCGGCAGACCCCCCCTGTTGGCGGCCCTGACTACATGCACTTTGAAGCAGGGGAGCCTAGTTCAGATCTCAGTGTCGTCTCCTAGTGACCTTGGGTAAGTCACTTTACCTCCCTGTGCCTCAGGCCCCAAAAACATGGATTGAAAGCTCACCTGCGCAGGAATAGAGTCTGTAAAAATCCTATATACAATGCTGCACTATACTGTAATTGTGAAGTACTATACGAAATAAAAGTTATTATATATATTTTTTTTTTTACAGACATAATCCGATCGTGCCCTGTACAGCTTATAATATCATTTTCTTTCGTAAAGCAACAAGGGACTTACCCAAGGTCACAAGGAGCTGACACTGGAATTTGAGCTTGTTTTACCCATTGACATTTACCACTGAGCTTTAGAGCAGAGAGAAAGTCCATGGCCAGCACCAACAGTGAGTTGCAGTGATAACGCCCTGCTTGCAATAAGTAGCACTGGCTGCAGTGAGTAGCATTTCCTGGCTGGGTGCACGGAATGGAAGTGGCAGGCTAGAAGATGTGTGAGGAATAAATAGCAAGCAATTGGTTGTATCTATTTGCCTCTCTGATCTTTCCTCATCGTCCCCCCCTCCCCCCCCCCCCCCCTTTGCATCCCTAATTGCCTTCGGAGGAGAAACGAGGCACCTCCTCCTCTCAGAATCTCTAATAAATGCTGCCTGTCCAGAGGATGGATGGTTCCAGGGGAAGGGGGCTCTGAGATAAATGTCTTGTTAGTTCTATGAGAGATATATATGGGGGACTTTCAATTCATACCTGTCAGTATGATAATGAACCAGATCACTGCTGGGGAGGATTAAAGAGCAGCTCATATTAGCTGAGCTGTAGGACTGTGGAGTGAGGAGTAGTATATAAGCGTGAATGGTACAGTATGTATACTCACCTTATGGCAGGACAGACCAGGGTGTTTTAAAATATAAATTAAATGTAATCAGCTTTTATAAGTATGTTAGCGTTGCAGTGTGCACTCATTTTAAGTCTAGAAGTGTCACAGGAAAAATTGGAAGAAAGAAGAGGCATGTGTACCTGATCTCAGCTCTATTCAGATGAATGGAGCATAGCTCTTTCCTAGCAAGGAGAAGACCACTTCTCAGGTTATTGAATAGTGGCCTGTTAAGGGTAAACAAGAAGGTATGTTATTATCTTTGTGGAGCTATGTTGCCTTGATGTCTTCACAGAATGGGAGGTAGGAAAGAAGTGTTCTTTATGTCACAGAGAAAGCAGTATGTAGCAGATGTGTTTTCCTGTCACATATGCCCTTGATGAGGAGGGATAAAGATGTATGTCTCCCTAATAAAGTTATTGAAGTATGATAGTGTAACACCATTTCCCTCCTCCTACGGGAGATTTGGCTAATACAGGTGTAGCCCAGTCACCTGGGACTACTGATTTCCTGGCCTTATAACACTGTAAGTCCCCTTTAGTAAGTGGGTAGTGTTCGCAGTAGACTATGCTGGGTATGTTACATTGTTCAGTGTGCATGTTCAATAAAGTTCAGGGTAAGTCTGCTATGGTAAGGGGGGTCTATGATAGTGTGTAGGCCGGCTTACTAGCCACTCCCCAGGGAAGGATGGGGGTTTCTCCTCTATAGTGTAGAGAAGGGTTAATTATTTATTTATTTATAAAATATTTTACCAGGAAGTAATACATTGAGAGTTACCTCTCGTTTTCAAGTATGTCCTGGGCACAGAGTAAAACAAATAATACATGGTTACAAATACAGTTACATAAATGAACAGGGTATACATTATATAGCGTGCACAGTTAAAGAAAATATATATTATGAGCGTATGAAACAGTTACAGACCAGGTTAAAATGTGAGACAGCCTTAGATTTGAAAGAACTTAAACTGGTGGTGGATGTGAGAGTCTCTGGTAGGTTGTTCCAGTTTTGGGGTGCACGGAAGGAGAAGGAGGAACGTCCGGATACTTTGTTGAGCCTTGGGACCATGAATAGTCTTTTGGAGTCTGATCTCAGGTGATAAGTGCTGCATGTGGTAGGGGTGAGGAGCTTGTTCAGGTAGCTGGGTAGCTTGCCCATGAAGAATTTAAAGGCAAGACAGGAAAGGTGAACTTTGCGCCTAGACTCTAGTGTTGACCAATCTAGTTCTTTGAGCATTTCGCAGTGATGTGTGTTGTAGTTGCATTGGAGAACAAAACGACAAATTGAATTGTAGAGGGTGTCAAGTTTGCTAAGGTGGGTTTGAGGAGCCGAGCCATATACTATGTCTCCATAGTCAATAATTGGCATTAGCATCTGCTGTGCAATACGCTTTCTGACCAGGAGACTTAGGGAGGATTTGTTCCTGTAAAGTACCCCTAGTTTGGCATAGGTCTTGGTTGTCAGGGTATCAATGTGCATCCCGAATGTTAAGTGGGAGTCAAACCATAAGCCCAGGTATTTAAAACTAGTGACAGGTGTTAGGGTGGTGTTAGCGTTGGTTCTAATCAGGAGCTCAGTCACTGGAAGCTTTACAAATTTAGTCTTGGTCCCAAATACCATTGTTACAGTCTTGTCAGTGTTTAATCTATATATATTTTTATGGTGGTCCATAAACACACCATCCCCTCCCACATTGACGTATATATGTATATGTGTTAACCCTATCCTCCTTTCTGTTTACACGAGAGGAAATCCTCCTGGAGCGGCACTCTGAACCAACGAAGCAAGCAGCTTATACATCAAGAAGAAGAACCCACACCGCAAGAAGAAAAGCCTCACCAGAAGCACACGGGATTCCAAAAGAAACCTTGATGCGATTGGGCTTACACAAGGCCGTGTAAGTTATATATACTTTTATTCTACCCATTCTCCAATACATATGAACCAATGTGTGTATATCATTCGAATTAGACATTAGACACCTGAGCTACCACACTCGCTCAGGATATAATTACTTTATTTTAAAAGCAATTACTAGTTCTACAACACTGCCTGTTTCCAACTATTGTGCTCCCCCATCCTTTTTGTATTCATTGTCAGTGTTTAAAAACAGTTTGTTTTGGGAAATCCAGTTTTCGAGTCTCAAAAAGTCAGACTGAAGTATGTGTTGAAGGTCAAAGAGGCTATGGCTGTGTGCATATAGGATTGTGTCATCTGCATAAATGTGTATTGAGGCTTCTTTACAAGCTGTGGGAAGATCATTAATGAACACTGAGAAGAGTAGGGGCCTCGGAACAGAGCCTTGCGGGACACCACAGGTGATATCCAGGGGGTTGGCGTTAGAGCCTGAGATGGACACATGTTGGGATCTTCCTGATAGGTAGGACTGAAACCAATGTAAAGCATGTTTCCCTATTCCAGAGCTCTGGAGTTTGTTAAGCAGGATAGCATGATCAATTGTGTAAAAAGCCTTTGCAAAATCTAGGAATACTGCACCAGTGAGTTGTCCCCGTTCCATTCCATTAATGGGAGTAGATCTTCTGAGATAGACTTCAGAGTGTGCAGACATAGAATTGAGCCTCTCCTGCTAGAGGAGTAGGCTGAGGCCTTGCCCCACCAAGGGGTAGGATACTAAGAAAATAATAGTTAAGGCCTCAAGTCTGGGTACTATGCAAATGAACTGTATTCTACAGTATGTATCCTGCTGAACAATAAACCCAGTTATACCCTATCTGCAGTTATAATTGACTTGACCACAGAAGAAGTGTCCATGAGGTTCATCCTGAAAACCTCAGGATCCTCTTGGACTGGAGGCTCTGTCACCTAAAGAACCACCGTGAGCCTGTCCTGATGTCCTCCCCACAACATCGCAGAGACCTCCTGCAGGTATGAACCAGCAGCCACAGCATACACCGGTAGCAACACCATATTCCATAGAGTGGGGGAAAGAGGGATACTTTTGGAGGCGCTGCTGAGATAGGCATCAGGTAGGCGTTTGCAGCAGGAATCAGAGTCATGCTTCTGTACACTTATAGAGTTGTGTGCCGTTAGGCCCAAGGGGTGCATGGGACTGGGGTTGGGCTTTGTAGCCTTGCACTGCCCTAATACAAAAGAAAGATGGGACAGGTCTCTGAGGTGACACCAGGAACCCTGTGCACCCACTCATCAAAAAGATGACGAAAAGGTGGGGACAGCCCTCTGAGGCATTATCAGGGAGGTTGTTGCCTAAACCTTAATACAAAATAAAGGTGGTGACCCTTCCCTGAGGCGACCCCAGGGAAATGGTTGCTCACCCATCCAATCAGATTATTTGTACATTGGCAGGCATCTGAGGAGGAGCTGCCCTTATACTCAAAGTGGCGCCCACAAAGGGAGCTGTAAAGACTGTATTTTTCTATGTAAAATGGCGGTTCCCGTCCAATTGGGGGACCGCATGGCAGCTTGTGCAAAAATCTGCAAGCCAACGTTGCAAGACCTTGCTGCAAAAACCTCCATGTTTGGCGCAGAGCCTGACTGTACCCTATTGGCTGAAGATCTGGGATTGGTGCAAAAGCCAAGTCCCACCCTGTTCTATGAGTGGACTATCTCAAAACCAGAGGGAGGAACTAATGGTGTATCCCTCTGCTGCCTATCTGAGTGTGGAGATCCAGCTACACTTGCATGTGGTAGCCTTACAGTACAGACGTGTGGGTACCTACTCGCTCTGCTAATGTAACGGACGTGCTCACCACAAACCTGGACCGGACCGCGGGGCTGAGGTGGGGAAAGATATACACCGACCTGAGACCACGAAGCCTGATCCGGGTTGCGAATTCCGTGGTCGTACGTAGCAGGGTCGGGACTGGAGAAGGCAGGATAATCCGTGGACAAGCCGGGGTCAGGATAGGAGAAGGCTGGGTAAACAATATCCATGCTGGGGTTTGGCAACAGGACGCTTGGGAGTAGATTTGCAGCAGGGAGCAGATTTGCAGCAGGTAACAACGATGCAGGCCTCTACAAGGAGAATATGCAGCAGGTATCCGGAAGCACCGATGTAGGCCTCTGCAGGAGAGAATAGGAGATCCAGTGCGTCAGCACATAACAGCACCCCCTAGCCGGGTACAGCTGAGAGTGGTGGAGACCACTGGGAGCAGGAGATAGCAGCAGGTAACAACGATGCAGGCCTCTACAAGGAGAATATGCAGCAGGTATCCGGAAGCACCGATGTAGGCCTCTGCAGGAGAGAATAGGAGATCCAGTGCGTCAGCACATAACAGCACCCCCTAGCCGGGTACAGCTGAGAGTGGTGGAGACCACTGGGAGCAGGAGATAGCAGCAGGTAACAACGATGCAGGCCTCTACAAGGAGAATATGCAGCAGGTATCTGGAAGCACCGATGTAGGCCTCTGCATGAGAGAAAACAGAACAGGTACTGCAGACAGGACAGAAACACTGAGCTTCAGTGTAACCGCGGCCGCGCGGTGGAGTCTGCCAGTAACTGAGAACTAAGACAGAAGGCCAGGCAGGACCAACACAGGCTGTGGCAAACACAGTTACTAGAAAGTCTATGACCAGCAACTTCCTGGTGGGCGGGGCAGGAGTTAAGTAGAACAGACAGCCAATGAGAGAGAGCTGCACAGGAGGCAGCATGAAGCAGGCTGCAGTTCAATAGCAGAAGCAGGTGATTCTGATTGCAGGTACAAGGGAAGGTTTTCCTACAAGCTGCAAGGTTCTGTAAGGACAAGGTTTCAGCAAAACCCAGGAGCGGATTCCTTACAGTACCCCCCTCTTCAGGATCGAACTCCGGGCGATCCATAATAGACTTGGGGGACTTTGAATTGTTCCTGAACTGTTTTAGGCGGGAAGTAGGGCCGTAATCCAACAGTTCATTGGCGAGTGCCACCTTTACACATGAGTACGGTGGTACTGCAATTCTTGACACGCAGAGAGAATCACAAAAATATTTGGAAATCCAGAGTAGAGGAAAGACAGGAGAGTCCAGAACAGGGACGTCAGAAGGGCACAAGCCAGATACCCGGTCCCCCGAGAACAAGACAAGGCAGAGTGATAGTTGGTCGGATGTGGTAGAGGAACATCCTGGAAAAGCAATGATACTGCAGAAATAAGCACATAGAGGATTGTGAGAATCTTTTGCTCCAAAAGTAATCCGGTCACTGGTTAGCGAGGGAAGAGGGCGGGAGGGTTCACTAAAAGATACGGAAACAGTTCTCTTCTTAATGTCCAGGCCCATTGTCCCTAGCAAATTGAGTGATACACCTGGCTTAGGAACAAAAGTCTCAGGGTTAGAACTGGGAATCCCCAACACAGAAGAAAAATCAGGAAAACTTGTACTAGACTTAGACATGGCAGGAGAGTCAGGGAAAGAAGGAATTGGGTCCGAGACAGGGGTCATGAAAATTTCTTCTTTAAGCTGCAGATACGCAACATTACCTAGGGGTTCCCAAGAAAAAAAAGGTTTAGTAAGAGGCTTCTCAGCGCAGAGGGACTGCGAGAGAGCAGCGAGACTGGCCTCAGGGCGATCCCTCTGTCTCATGCTCTGGGGAGAGAGTGTGAACCATGTTCCAGACTGGGTAGTTTTATTCCACAGGGTCAGGTTTTCAGGCAAGGGCAGTCTTTCAGACAGGGACGGGTTTTCAGACAGGGACGGGTTTTCAGACAGGGACGGGTTTTCAGACAGGGACGGGTTTTCAGACAGAGGTAGTCTCTCAAAAATATACTGATCTTTAGACATGGGCTGATTTACAGACTGAGACCGGTTTTCAGAGAGAGGGGAAACTGTGTGCAGGCTTCTAGCTAGCACATATGAAAAAGCGTCGCTTTTAAGTGAAAACAGTGTGTCAGCAAACATTCCTGGGAACACAACATGAACCCCAGAAGGGGCATACTGACCACTGTACGGTTTTAACCCTAAGCTTTGAGAAGGGGAGAACACAGACAGTACACGGGGGGTAATCATTACTGTACTGGTCTCTGAAGTGGGTATTTGGTAAGGAGTGTCTGGGAAACCAGAAATGACTGCAGATTCCACGACGTGGGGACTATGTGCTGAAGCAGGGATCATCGCTCTCTGGATGACAGACTGGTTCAGCGAAGTACCTGGAAATGGGAACTCTGCGACCAAGCTTTGGGAAAAACTTGGTAACTGAATACATTTAACTGGAATCAGAACTTTAGCCGAAGTTTCAGGGGGCACAGCAGCTGAAACTTGAGCTGAAGCAGGGGTTTTATAGCAAAAACTAACTAAGGATTCAACAACCTTGGGGAAGTCATTTAATGCAACCTCTGCTATAGGACTTGGGGACACATTCTCTGAGGCTAGAACGAAGGCATTAGCTTGGAGGCAGCAAGAATTTACAGGGGTTAAAGCAGGAAAAACTTCGAGGGCTGAAAAGGGAGATTCAGAGTTAGGAATAGAGGGAAAAAGGGACTTGTTCTCGGATACTAGAGCCTTAGTGTTGGCTAGAGAAATATACGTATACTCCAGGGGAACCTCACAGGACTGATCAGCAGGGGTTAACGTAGATGTATCATTGGTGTCAGAGTACCCGGGTGTACCATCAGGGCTAGGGACCGTGGCAGCATCTATGCTAGGGGGCAGTGATAGTGGGTCAGTTTGGTCATTTCCTGGAGAGGGAGATACGTCCCCAGATTTAGCGACAGGACTGGCAGCACAGGTGGACTGCCAAGCGGCAGCGTAGCTGGCGAGGAGAGGGTCCTGTTCCTTTATGCAAATGTCCAAAGTCAGGGAAAGTACACGGAGTGTGTCTTGAGCATGAACCACCATGAAGAGAGGGTCCTGTTGTACTAGGTGAATGTCCAATGATAAGGCGAAGGCAAGGAGTGCATTTCGGGCGATGGCAAGTTTGACAGGGTGCACATTATCCCAGGTTAAAGGGGAACCAGAGGAGCAAACACAATCGGCCAGAGACTGTTTTAAGTCCTCGAGGCAATAAGCCTTACCAATGAGATCGTTACGGCATTGTCTTTGCAACGGGGTTAAACCTTCATACATAATCTGATCTTCAATCAGGGGTAGTATTTCGCACAGAAACTGGTTTTCAAACTGGGACTGGTTTTCACAGAGGACCAGGTTCTCAGAGGGGAACCGGCCTAACCCCACCTCAGCGGGGTCCGAGTTTGTGTGGCTGGTCATACTGTAACGGACGTGCTCACCACAAACCTGGACCGGACCGCGGGGCTGAGGTGGGGAAAGATATACACCGACCTGAGACCACGAAGCCTGATCCGGGTTGCGAATTCCGTGGTCGTACGTAGCAGGGTCGGGACTGGAGAAGGCAGGATAATCCGTGGACAAGCCGGGGTCAGGATAGGAGAAGGCTGGGTAAACAATATCCATGCTGGGGTTTGGCAACAGGACGCTTGGGAGTAGATTTGCAGCAGGGAGCAGATTTGCAGCAGGTAACAACGATGCAGGCCTCTACAAGGAGAATATGCAGCAGGTATCCGGAAGCACCGATGTAGGCCTCTGCAGGAGAGAATTGGAGATCCAGTGCGTCAGCACATAACAGCACCCCCTAGCCGGGTACAGCTGAGAGTGGTGGAGACCACTGGGAGCAGGAGATAGCAGCAGGTAACAACGATGCAGGCCTCTACAAGGAGAATATGCAGCAGGTATCCGGAAGCACCGATGTAGGCCTCTGCAGGAGAGAATAGGAGATCCAGTGCGTCAGCACATAACAGCAAACCCTAGCCGGGTACAGCTGAGAGTGGTGGAGACCACTGGGAGCAGGAGATAGCAGCAGGTAACAACGATGCAGGCCTCTACAAGGAGAATATGCAGCAGGTATCTGGAAGCACCGATGTAGGCCTCTGCATGAGAGAAAACAGAACAGGTACTGCAGACAGGACAGAAACACTGAGCTTCAGTGTAACCGCGGCCGCGCGGTGGAGTCTGCCAGTAACTGAGAACTAAGACAGAAGGCCAGGCAGGACCAACACAGGCTGTGGCAAACACAGTTACTAGAAAGTCTATGACCAGCAACTTCCTGGTGGGCGGGGCAGGAGTTAAGTAGAACAGACAGCCAATGAGAGAGAGCTGCACAGGAGGCAGCATGAAGCAGGCTGCAGTTCAATAGCAGAAGCAGGTGATTCTGATTGCAGGTACAAGGGAAGGTTTTCCTACAAGCTGCAAGGTTCTGTAAGGACAAGGTTTCAGCAAAACCCAGGAGCGGATTCCTTACAGCTAAGATCTTTGATGATGGAAGAAGAAAAGGGCATTCGCTTTGTTCTCCCTGGAGAGTTGATGCTGTTACTCAATGATGGGGAGAACGTTCTACACCTGGTCTTCCCACAGTGTACGCGGGTTGGACCTGCACTGGCATCTGCTTGCCAGTGCTCAGAATGTGCTACCCAGTACCTCAATTTCAAGGGACCTGGAGCAGAGACATCTATGCATCTACCCACCAACCGAGGATTGTCCGAGGATGCGGAATTCCTCCAGAGACTGGTGGAGGTGGTGGGGCAGACCTACGAAGCCATTAGGCTTGACTACTGGACCATGCTCCAGCACCTGGTGAGTCCCGACCCCAAATGTGGGATTCGCCACTCGCTAAGTTATGACTCTGGTTCTGGGTCACTGGGAGTGCTGGGAACTGAGGCTAGCGGTTCCTCCAGCCCTGCGAAAGAAGTTACCATTGCGGATGTATCTGCGCCCACCCCGGCCAGGGTGCGGCTACATGAGTCTACCGCTGCTGTTTTACCCGCTTCAACTCTGATCCGCACATTGGAAGAGGCGTGCCGTTGCCTGGAAAGACAAGGCCCAGCAAGGCCTGCCACATCCTTGTCGTCCTACTCCCCATTGGAGAAACCATCCACCGCTGGATTGAGGCGGTACCGACCAGATGAGTGTGCGACAGTCGAGGAGGGGTGAGACGTGACCTCCACTGATCCCGAAGCTGTGACTTCTTTGTCCCTCGCGAGTCCTGTCTCCTACCTGGATATCCCAATGCCAGATACCGACCATCGCAAGACCGATGTTCCTGGGGGGATGTCCCAGCTCCACTTACAGTGCCGTGCCACTTGCGAGGCCCGTGATTGAGCAATGGCCAACGTGAGCCATACCTAAAAGGGTGCCCGGATGCCGCGATCCACGATGATGACCCTGTGATGTAAGTGACCACTGATGCTGCTGACCTTCCGGTTTCTACGTCCGCCCCTGCTACCATGGTGGTGAGTACCCCTCCGGGGGATCTTTTCTTGAAGAGCTACTAAGTATGGAAGCAGGGGTCGAAGCAGAGACGCTGCTCTTTGGAGACCCGGGCCGGGAGGATATTGCCAAATCCTCGGGAGCTGTTTCCCGTACTCTGGGGCTGTGATGGTGAAGAGGTAACCAGGCTCACTAATAAAGGTTAAGCCTGTTTGGTTACCTCTGATCCATGTGTTGGGGTTCAGCAGTGTCAGCTCTTGGACCCAACTGCTGTAAAAGATTTACCTGTAATTATGCGACAATAAAGAATGTTCGTGTTTTTACCTTTTCAGGGATGCCAGCAAGCAGGGATTGCTGTGGTATGAGTTTCAAGGGGGCGGGTTGTGGAGAAAGTGTTGTCAGATTGTGTCTATTTAGTCAGAGGCCAGAGTTATTATGGATCATGAATGCAACGCGTGGGTAGTGCCCGTCAGAGGGAGGAAAGATTTGTTTTCTAAGGCAAAAGATGGCAAGTAGGCGGAAACATACACCTTGATAGGGTAGAGTATGTTACTGAGGATGGCCACAAGTGTTGCTACTCTGTGACAGTGTATGATAGTGAAGGGAACATGGTGCGCAAACCTGACCCTGCTCATTATTATTGACGGGTCCAATTTGTACTGTGTAACATGTTAAAATTGTTTATTGCATTTTCATGTTAAATGTATAACTCTAGGGTGGATGTTACGCCCTCCGGCGAGGACAGGAGGGCATTTCAAAACCAAACGGAGAGTGTAGCCCAGTCCCCTGGGACTACTGATTTCCTGGCCTTATAACATTGTAAGTCCCATTTAGTAAGTGGGTAGTGTTCGCAGTAGACTATGCTGGGTATGTTACATTGTTCAGTGTGCATGTTCAGAAAAGTTCAGGGTTAGCCTGCTTTTGTAAGAGGGGTATATGATAGTGTGAAGGCCGGCTTATTAGCCACTCCCCACGGAAGGAGGGGTTTTCTCCTCTATAGTGTAGAGTAGGGTTAGTTGGAGTAGATCTTCTGGGATAGGCTTCAGACTGTGCAGACATCGAGTAGAGCCTTTCATGCTAGAGGATTAGGTTGAGGCCTTGCCCCACTAGAGTGTAGGATACTAAGAAGATAATAGTTAAAGCCTCAGTCTGGGTACTATGCAAATGCACTGTATCCTATGTATCCTGCTGTACAATAAATCAAGTTATACCCTGGAGTTATAATTGACTTGATCACAGAAGAAGTGTCCATGAGGTTCATCCTGAAAACCTCAGGATCCTCTTGGACTGGAGGCACTGTCAACTAAAGAACCATCGTGAGCCTGTCCTGATGTCCTCCCCACACCACTGCGGAGATCTCCTGCCTCCTGTTTACTACTCAGGTATGAACCAGCAGCCACAACATACAAAGGTAGCAACACCATTTCCCATAGGGTGGGGGAAAGAGAGCTACATAGGTGTTATTGTGCTAACCTGTTAGACGTACAAGAGGCTTGAGCCTCCGTGCTTGGGGAGCCTGGAGTGGCAGCGCCTCCACCCGTGAGGATCCCAGTGTTGGCGGGATAGCCCCTCACGGGAACAGGTATATAGGTATATGGTATACCTCAAATAACCAAAATCCAAACAATATATATGCAACACACTTTACTATGGTCCCATAGCACACAGGGTAACACAATATACACACAATAACTGTAACCACAGGTGATTACAATAGAAATTGTCCCCCAAAGTACTGAGGGTGCCCTGGGCACCTAGAACCCGGTGTCCAGCAGTACAATCCTTCTCAGAGATATATGTGAGGGCAGCACTTCCCTCCACGTGTGGTGTTGGTACACATGGGTACCTTTCTGGGTACTTTGGTACACCAGGGTATGCTCAGACAGGTCGCATCCGTGATCTCACGATGCAGGGCCTCCGACACAATCCTCTCTCGCCTTATGTCAGGTAGCACTGCAAGGCCATTCCACCAGGCCTGGGGAATCCTATGCTGCGGTTCCGCCTGTTCCGCTGGATCTTTCACACAGTAAGGGGCAAGTCACTTACTACTGGCCAGCCCTACAGTACTCCACTATGGTGTAGGGGAAACTAGCTGGGGCCTACGGGGAACGGGTCTAGCTCCCCGGACACTACCTTTCCCTTCGCCAGCTCCGTCAGGACTGAGCACGCCGCCTCCAGTCCGCAGAAGAAATCCTGCACGACAGGGCCTCCTCATCCTGTAGCACCAACCTCAAGATGGCCGCTGCCTTACACACAGTCCATATGTATTTGGCTGCACCAAGCACAACATGGTCGGCGCAACTCACTCAAACCTTCCCGAGCGACGGAACCACTGCCAGGGAGGAGGTAATGCTACAATAGTATGAGTTATGTTGTTCAACAGGATTGGTATCTCAGAAAATCAAAGAGTAACACTATGGGGTCTATGCACTAAGCAGTGGAAAAATGCATTAGCCAGGTTTTGAACTAGCCATGTTTTTGGCGTGTTAACCTCGCTGTATGCAGGAAGGGCCTAATCCCTGGCAAATGAATGCGCCACCACCATTTGAAAGAATGGCGAGCAACCTGTGGCGAGACAGGCTGCCTGGCGAGAAGCTGCCGAGAAGCCATCCCCTGCCGAGATGTGTTTGCAGCAGAGAGAGATCCGCTGCTCTCTCGGCGCAAACATCGGCACATTAAAAATGATTTTAAATACAATTTTATTCATAGTGTACATGTGCAGGGGGTCTCCGAAGCTGAACCGCATTGGTTTCAGGTCTGGAGACCCCCTGCTTCCCGAGATACAGGCCCCTTTATGAGGTGCCGGTATCCCTCTGCATTTATTTGTCCCGATCACGTGACCGCGTAATGTAAACAAAGCAGAGGGATACCGGCACCCCATAAAGGTGCCTGTATCTAGGGAAGCAGGGGGTCCCCGGACCTTAAACCAAAGCGGTTCAGCTCCGGAGACCCTATGCACAACTACAGTATGAATAAAACACCCATATCAATAAACAATCATTGCTTACCTTTGCGGCTATGTGCTATGGTAACGAAGCAGCATGAATGTATTTTTAATAATATTGTACAGTGAGCAGGGGGTCCCCTGAGCTGAACCGCATTGCTTTGTGGACCAGGGACCCCCTGCTTCCCGAGTTAAAGGCCCCGGTATGTGTCATCGGGTGGCAGTGTCGCCGCCATCTTTATAGCGCCGTGCCCACTATAAATATGGCGGCGACACTGTAATCGATGCCCCAAACCGGGGCCTTTAACTCGGGAAGCAGGGGGCCCCTGAGCCACAAATCAATGCGGTTCAGCTCAGGAGACACCCTGCTTCCGCACAATATTATTAAAATACATAAATGCTGCTTCATTACCATAATGGATAGCCGCTAAGGCAATGAAGGGGTTAAGGCATAATAGCATGTTTATTGGGGACCATTGCCCCCAATAAACATAGCAATAAACAACATACACCCCATGTGTATTTAAAATACATAAACACCAATCAATACAATAAATACATATTGCACTCACCCTTGTCCGGCTGCCACGATGAAGGCCATCCTCATCTTCATCACCGCCCATGCCCCCTCCGCTGCTGCAAAACAGAAACAAGAATAAAACATCCAATGTAATGTCCCCTAACCCCTTAATCACCATAGCGGTTATTAACCGCTACAGTCATTAAGGGGTTAACCCACCCTCACCCACCACTCGGGAGGCCTACATACCCTCCCCCACTAACCCCCCACCCCGTGAGGCTTAACCACCCTCACCCACTACCCACAAGGGAGGCCTACCCACATACCATTGGGGCCAATACCCCCTCCCCGCACCCCCAGTACCCACAATTAAAACAATACACTGGCCCACAATAAACATCATTCTATTTATTAAATACATAACCCACCCCCTGTGCCCCCCCATAAATACATGATTTATTCTTTTACATACAGGGTTCATACCCCAGCCCCACGCGAGTCCCCGGCGGGCTGACGGGTCACCTGACAGACCTACAGGGTACCAGCAACTTGTTTCACACAGGTTCTGGAGGCCTGTTGGTGGGTCCCGTCAAGCGCCATGGCCCCCAGGTGGTCTCCGCGGGTCACCGTGGGCCACAATTGGGTCCCCACGGTAGGCCCGCTGATGTCTTGGAGCCCCGGGTCAGACCCACAGGTGTCTGAGGGGCCTTGGGTGGTTCCCACGGGGGTCTGGGGACCCACGGGTGCTCACTACAGGTCCGCGGTGCCCCCACGGATGTGGGGCCACCGGTTCTTCCCCGCACACTACGGGTCCGCGGTGCCCCCACGGATGTGAGGCCACCGGTTCTTCCCCGCAGACTATGGGTCCGCAGTGCCCCCACAGATGTGGGGCCACCGGTTCTTCCCCGCAGGTGTCACCCGTGGACCCACGCAGACTGGTACCCGTGAGATACCCGAGGATACCTCAGGTGGTCTCCAGAGGTCTCACGCAGAACCAAGGAACCAACCCTGAATGTAAAATAAATAAACCGGACCTATACATTCAATACACACATCCCCCCTCCCCCCAAACACATACAGTACAATAATGTGCCAAATAACTATTATCCAGATATGGATAATAGATTATTTGCCCATTATTAAACACATAAAACATGCATAAATCAAAACATGAAATTTTAATCTTAAAATCACCACATTGCATGTTAAAATAAATCCAGCAGCCATTGTAAATATAAACCCACAAAAATGCAGCTACACAAATGTATATGAAATGTCACACAATTGCATTGAGTGTGTACTTGATGCAATTAATCTGTGCATCATGTAACACTATGCAAAATATATGTAACAATAAAATACAATATGAACAATGTCCCCTAACCAGCAATGCCATCATGAAAATCAAATAGAAACTAAGCAACATCAATACAATTAACATCAATCAATTAATCAATTTCCTTAAACAATTACAATGCAATACAAATCAATTATACAATTCCCTATTCAATTTCTAAAGCCAAACCATTGCCAAAAGAATTCTAATTTAAAGTAACCACCATCATTCTAATCTAAGTACCATAAAGAAGCCATTACAATTAACCTGTAACTAAATACAAATTATATTATTCACAACAATGACAAAATAAAGCTGATAAATACATTAGCCATACATGAAAAGAACATAAACTTTAGGAAACCAATCAATTATTATCCCTGTATGTCTATCCATATAGATCGATAAACATAAAATACAGGGGCAATAATACAGCATAAAAAATAATGCATTTGCATACAAAATTCACATAGAATACACCCATTCAGTGTCCGTGAATGTATGTATATACATAGGTACATTCACGGGCATTAAATGGTACTGAAAAAATAAAAGACATGAATGAAAAATCAAAAAACCTGTAAAAGTAAAAATAATAAACTTTTCTTTTGTTTACTCACCATTAGATGCCCACTCACCGAAATCCAAGCAACCCGGAAGCACAGGAACCAATCCACAGGTAAACCATAAAATAAAAAAACGTTACAAATCCACGTCTGTGTCTTTTTCTTCTATTTGTAATCCTTCCCGTCTGTCTTGGGGTCTTCTTTTCTTCTTTGGGGTCTTTTGGGGTCTTCTCCGGCTTCTTCCGTCTTCTTCCGTCACGTCCTTCTTCTCTTCTTAGGAGGGGAGATGTTCCCTCCTCGGTGAGTAGCTTCAAAATGAGGCGACATAGGCTTTTATAGGCCTATGACGTCACATTTTGCTCAAATGTTTCGCACGGTCCTGATTGGGCCGTGAGAAACATGTGATTTGGCCGAACAAAAAAAAAATGATGACGTAATTTAAAGGCAATGAAAGCACAGCCAATCAGAATGGCTGTGCTTCAATTGCCTTTAAGATGACGTCATGAAAAGAAACATGGCCGGCCTCACATGGTACGGTAGCCAATCAGAGCGCGGGAACTACATCCCTACTCTGATTGGCTCTAGTAGACCATGTGACAGATGCTTGGGGGAGAACGGATGTGACGTCATTGAAAGCCTGTCACATGGTACTGTCATACAATGCCATGGTATGTTGCAATCACCAGGGAAACTAAACAAATACTTAAACTCTACAGAGAGCACTCTCCCTGTTACTAATCCTATAGATGAGGCTCACAGTGTCCATCGGGGCACATTAGAAGCCTGTATCGATCGCACGGGCAGAGTACCGCATCAACTCGCGGTCTGAGATCATGACTGCGGTGGAGATCAGAGCCCTGCGCGTGCACGTGTGGAGACAGAGCCGCCGACGCACGCGTTTCGCGAGAGGCTTTCTCAAGGCGAAATCACTTACTATTTCATAACCATTAGGTTGCGCTGGTTAGTACTGCTGTTATTAGGGATCTCCCTGACAGCAGTCTACGGGTTACTTCTCTGCACCACACAGAGGATCAGTAACAGCTACCTTATCTGTGATTCACCCCTGTGTCATACCTCCCCTGAGAAGGGTTACTATAAGTATCAGCTAAAACCTTATAAGCCAGTGATACAGAGCATACTATCTCTGACACCTATCACAAAGGTTACTTGAGGACATTAGTACCTCAACACTGCAGACCTCACAAGGTCACTTTAGGTCAACTTGACAGTGCTGTGTATATCACAATTATTACAGAGAGGATTAAGCTGAGATCCTATTAGAATTCTGGTTTCGTTCTGGTATAACATTGTACATGCTCCTATATACCTATATATCCACCAGTTACTACAAATCCAACCATATATGTCACAATTTGGTTTATGCAGTTTCTCTGCCCTCAGTGATTTGCAGTTTTTAGTACTTACCTTAGAGCACACCCTGCACTATTCATTCTCTACACAGATCCTTACAAGGACTGTTGCATAGTGTATCACCTGGATTCATCTAGTACACACTATTATCTTAGATCCTGAGCCTATACGGCTTTCAGCATTGGGATCTGAATACCTTCAGGTCGTCGTTTATTTTAACACCCATTATTTTATTTCTTTGTTGCAGATTAATAAAGATTATGTTTTAATTAACACATTAATCACCAGAGGGTGAACTCGAGTGCTATATTTGGGTTCTCTTTCTATCTCATTCCTATTTCCTCTTAGTTGGTAAGATTTCAACTTCATTCAAATGAACAGAGGTTACATCTTTACAATAGAATGAATAGGGCTCATTGATCTCTGTTGTGTCGGTGGGAATAGGCTATAGGAAGTATGTGTCCATGGTGTCTGTTTGGTTAATAGGAATTGGTTATGGTGTCTGTGTGGCATGAGATGGGAGAGACATGTCCAGGATGTGTCTGTGGGAAGAGTTCTGAGAGATATATGTCTATAATGTCTCAGTGAGTGCTGTGTGGCGTGGCTTTGACAAGCCGCCCTGCTCTCTTCTGGGGGGGGTGCTCTTATCTATGGTTTGTTGAGTTATATCCTCGCTGTTCCCCCATCCCCTCCTCCTCTTTGGATTTAATATTTTGCCTCTGCACAGCAGCCTGTCCGTCATACACTTCATTATGTCACCCAAGCCAGATTCCCCCATTTCTCCCCCTTAACCACTACTTCCTCTAACACTAATAGGAGCTGCTGCTCTTTTTCCTAGAATACAAAAGCTGTCACGATCCTCTTCTTCATGTTTGTTAATATCGCCTTGCTGTCAAGTGACAGGTAAAGGGGGAGAGTGGGCAGGCCTGTCCCTCCAGGGACATGATACTCAGCCCCTCTGAACCGCACGCTTAGATGAACTTTAACGTTAACCCTTTCAGAGCTAGTCGTACCTGCATTGCAGGCCCATAGAACAGAGGGCTTTACATGTTTATTCAATCTTATGAGGGCATTAACACTTTGGATATTCATTTCCCTTCCGTAAAAAGTAATATGCTGCAATATGAATCAGTACTGAGCCGCACACTTCCAACGGAATAAATATTTTTCTACGTAGATCATTGAGACACAAAAAAAAACGGTGACTTTAGAGAATGCGGCCCATCTTCTCTGGTTCTGGGATATGAGTCGGCAATATGTCTTGGTGCAGGCTGGATGTCTGCCAGGATCTCCGTTGCACATAAATTGCAGTAATCAAGACGATCGTCTGTCACACACATTCAACAAATATCGCTAAGAAAAAGCTTTAACTTCTCATGTTGTCTTTATTTGGCTGAGAAAAATATTAGCATAGAGTTTCGGGGGGTTCACCGCCCCTTCGTCAGGTAAATAATCGAGACACCCAAAAACATTATTGTGGTTTTCCAAAAAGTGAAGACCGCTAACCACCCCATTCACCCCGTAATCTCTTCAAATAAAAATAGTCATCATAAAACCCTCTATTCCGGAATGTTTTTGTATATGAACACTCGCTAGGCAGGAGAGAAGTGTAAGTTTGTTGGACAATTTGTAGTCAAAGAGTTGAGGCTTTGAAATAAAAAAGACCCAATGAAGGACCCCGAGACGTTCGAAAGCTTGTAACATATCAACTACTTTTTGGTCGAGTAAAAGGTATCATACCCCCTACTCTCTCCATCTGCTTTGTTACTTCATGAACGAAAGGACCAACACGGCTGCCCACACTTCTTTACCAAATAAAGAAGACGGGATTCTTAAGTTAGAAGAACTTTTAACAGAATTTTTAGTACATGCCAACATAAAAATTCACATAAATTAGAACTGGTGGATCATGGCTTCTATAATACAGACCATCGAGCAATCTTGTTTTATTTGGACAGACGATGGATGAATCATTCAAGAACAATAGATGTAGCAGGCGTGGTTACATGAAACAACGCACGAAATACATACGTTATCTCTTTAACCATTGTTTTGAATAGTGCTATTGTTAAATTACGCACGGTGTTAATGCAATGCATCGTTCACCGGAGTGGGAACGCCTGTCACATCTGTAAGTCAAGGTCTCCCTGGGGTAATACAATGCAGGAGATTCACCAACTAATGCCATTGGCGCTCCATCCTGCATTGGCTGCTTTACAAGTCCATGGCAGTTAACGCAGGATCGAGCTCCAATGCCCCTTATTGGAGCTTAGTGAATCCCGGACCAAAAAAAACCATCAGATTTAGCACAAAAAAGCTATAGGATTTACATTTCTTCAAATTCATTTGGTGCTGTATCATAAAGTGTGATTTATATTAAGTCTTCCTACAATGTGTTGCTGAACCCTCTGGTAGTGAAACAGTTAAACCGGCCCTTTGTATAAAAAAAAAAAAGGCAGTCTGTCACTTGATAGAGTGGTGCTGGTGGCTGTCAGCAGCACCCCTCTAATCCAGCCTTGGGATGGAGGGACAGAGAGATATAACGTGAGAGAGACAGGAGCGCAGAGCAGCAAATCTCCCCGGACTGCTGGAAATAAACAGCTCATTTTGTATCGTCTCAATAAGACGTGCCAGTCCCCGTGCTGACTGACAACTGAAATTACAGCAAGAGGAAATGAAAACCGGCAGAGGCACCTGTCAGCTGAAGTGCCCCCAATCCCCCCTCCCTGGGACATGCCTCGCTTAGTTACTCCTCTCTGCAGTACACGGATACATACAGTACATAGATAACGTGGGGTGGAGTGGGGAGCTGCAGGGAGTAGTGAGAGTACAGTATTTAGCACTGGCCAAGAGGGAGTGGTGAGTGCTGGGGTTGTGCGGTCACTGTGGGTAGTGGAGTGGCAGTCCTGATAATGGGGGAGATTCAGGGAGCGTTGGAAGAGGGATGACTGTAGTGGGCACAAGCAGGGGAGGTGGACGCTGAGGTCAGTGTAACAGTGCAGACTGTAGGGGGTTACATGTAGGTGTGTGAATGCTGAATCTTGGAGAGATGCTGGCAGTGGAAGAGTTGATATAGGCAGTGTAAGAGCGCTGGCTTTGGGAGCGCAGTGTAAGAGCGCTGGCTTTGGGAGTGCAGTGTAAGAGTGCTGGCTTTGGCAGTGCAGTGTAAGAGCGCTGGCTTTGGGAGTGCACTGTAAGAGCGCTGGCTTTGGGTGCGCAGTGTAAGAGCGCTGGCTTTGGGAGCGCAGTGTAAGAGTGCTGGCTTTGGCAGTGCAGTGTAAGAGCGCTGGCTTTGGGAGTGCACTGTAAGAGCGCTGGCTTTGGGAGCGCAGTGTAAGAGCGCAGGCTTTGGGAGCGCAGTGTAAGAGCGCTGGCTTTGGGAGCGCAGTGTAAGAGCGCTGGCTTTGGGAGTGCAGTGTAAGAGCGCTGGCTTTGGGAGCGCAGTGTAAGAGCGCTGGCTTTCGGAGTGCAGTGTAAGAGCGCTGGCTTTGGGAGTGCAGTGTAAGAGCGCTGGCTTTGGGAGCGCAGTGTAAGAGCGCTGGCTTTGGGAGTGCAGTGTAAGAGCGCTGGCTTTGGGAGCGCAGTGTAAGAGCGCTGGCTTTGGGAGCACAGTGTTAGATCGCTGGCTTTGGGAGTGCAGTGTAAGAGTGCTGGCTTTGGGAGCGCAGTGTAAGAGCGCTGGCTTTGGGAGCGCAGTGTAATAGCGCTGGCTTTGGGAGTGCAGTGTAAGAGCGCTGGCTTTGGGAGTGCAGTGTAAGAGCGCTGGCTTTGGGAGTGCAGTGTAAGAGCGCTGGCTTTGGGAGCGCAGTGTAAGAGCGCTGGCTTTGGGAGTGCACTGTAAGAGCGCTGGCTTTGGGAGCACAGTGTAAGAGCGCTGGCTTTGGGAGTGCAGTGTAAGAGCGCTGGCTTTGGGAGCGCAGTGTAAGAGCGCTGGCTTTGGGAGTGCAGTGTAAGAGCGCTGGCTTTGGGAGTGCAGTGTAAGAGCGCTGGTTTTGGGAGTGCAGTGTAAGAGCGCTGGCTTTGGGAGTGCAGTGTAAGAGTGCTGGCTTTGGGAGTGCAGTGTAAGAGCGCTGGCTTTGGGAGCGCAGTGTAAGAGCGCTGGCTTTGGCAGTGCAGTGTAAGAGCGCTGGCTTTGGGAGTGCACTGTAAGAGCGCTGGCTTTGGGAGCGCAGTGTAAGAGCGCTGGCTTTGGGAGCGCAGTGTAAGAGCGCTGGCTTTGGGAGCGCAGTGTAAGAGCGCTGGCTTTGGCAGTGCAGTGTAAGAGTGCTGGCTTTGGGAGTGCAGTGTAAGAGCGCTGGCTTTGGGAGCGCAGTGTAAGAGCGCTGGCTTTGGGAGCGCAGTGTAAGAGCGCTGGCTTTTGGAGTGCAGTGTAAGAGCGCTGGCTTTGGGAGTGCAGTGTAAGAGCGCTGGCTTTGGGAGCGCAGTGTAAGAGCGCTGGCTTTGGGAGCGCAGTGTAAGAGCGCTGGCTTTGGGAGCGCAGTGTAAGAGCGCTGGCTTTGGGAGTGCAGTGTAAGAGCGCTGGCTTTGGGAGTGCAGTGTAAGAGCGCTGGCTTTGGGAGAGCAGTGTAAGAGCACTGACTTTGGGAGCGCAGTGTAAGAGCGCTGGCTTTGGGAGCGCAGTGTAAGAGCGTTGGCTTTGGGAGTGCAGTGTAAGAGCGCTGGCTTTGGGTGTGCAGTGTAAGAGCGCTGGCTTTGGCAGTGCAGTGTAAGAGCACTGACTTTGGGAGTGCAGTGTAAGAGCGCTGGCTTTGGGAGCGCAGTGTAATAGCGCTGGCTTTGGGAGTGCAGTGTAAGAGCGCTGGCTTTGGGAGTGCAGTGTAAGAGCGCTGGCTTTGGGAGTGCAGTGTAAGAGCGCTGGCTTTGGGAGCGCAGTGTAAGAGCGCTGGCTTTGGGAGTGCACTGTAAGAGCGCTGGCTTTGGGAGCGCAGTGTAAGAGCGCTGGCTTTGGGAGTGCAGTGTAAGAGCGCTGGCTTTGGGAGCGCAGTGTAAGAGCGCTGGCTTTGGGAGTGCAGTGTAAGAGCGCTGGCTTTGGGAGTGCAGTGTAAGAGCGCTGGCTTTGGGAGTGCAGTGTAAGAGCGCTGGCTTTGGGAGCGCAGTGTAAGAGCGCTGGCTTTGGGAGTGCACTGTAAGAGCGCTGGCTTTGGGAGCGCAGTGTAAGAGCGCTGGCTTTGGGAGTGCAGTGTAAGAGCGCTGGCTTTGGGAGCGCAGTGTAAGAGCGCTGGCTTTGGGAGTGCAGTGTAAGAGCGCTGGCTTTGGGAGTGCAGTGTAAGAGCGCTGGTTTTGGGAGTGCAGTGTAAGAGCGCTGGCTTTGGCAGTGCAGTGTAAGAGCACTGGCTTTGGGAGTGCACTGTAAGAGCGCTGGCTTTGGGAGCGCAGTGTAAGAGCGCTGGCTTTGGGAGCGCAGTGTAAGAGCGCTGGCTTTGGCAGTGCAGTGTAAGAGTGCTGGCTTTGGGAGTGCAGTGTAATAGCGCTGGCTTTGGGAGCGCAGTGTAAGAGCGCTGGCTTTGGGAGCGCAGTGTAAGAGCGCTGGCTTTTGGAGTGCAGTGTAAGAGCGCTGGCTTTGGGAGTGCAGTGTAAGAGCGCTGGCTTTGGGAGCGCAGTGTAAGAGCGCTGGCTTTGGGAGTGCAGTGTAAGAGCGCTGGCTTTGGGAGCGCAGTGTAAGAGCGCTGGCTTTCGGAGTGCAGTGTAAGAGCGCTGGCTTTGGGAGTGCAGTGTAAGAGCGCTGGCTTTGGGAGCGCAGTGTAAGAGCGCTGGCTTTGGGAGTGCAGTGTAAGAGCGCTGGCTTTGGGAGCGCAGTGTAAGAGCGCTGGCTTTGGGAGCACAGTGTTAGATCGCTGGCTTTGGGAGTGCAGTGTAAGAGTGCTGGCTTTGGGAGCGCAGTGTAAGAGCGCTGGCTTTGGGAGCGCAGTGTAATAGCGCTGGCTTTGGGAGTGCAGTGTAAGAGCGCTGGCTTTGGGAGTGCAGTGTAAGAGCGCTGGCTTTGGGAGTGCAGTGTAAGAGCGCTGGCTTTGGGAGCGCAGTGTAAGAGCGCTGGCTTTGGGAGTGCACTGTAAGAGCGCTGGCTTTGGGAGCACAGTGTAAGAGCGCTGGCTTTGGGAGTGCAGTGTAAGAGCGCTGGCTTTGGGAGCGCAGTGTAAGAGCGCTGGCTTTGGGAGTGCAGTGTAAGAGCGCTGGCTTTGGGAGTGCAGTGTAAGAGCGCTGGTTTTGGGAGTGCAGTGTAAGAGCGCTGGCTTTGGGAGTGCAGTGTAAGAGTGCTGGCTTTGGGAGCGCAGTGTAAGAGCGCTGGCTTTGGGAGCGCAGTGTAATAGCGCTGGCTTTGGGAGTGCAGTGTAAGAGCGCTGGCTTTGGGAGTGCAGTGTAAGAGCGCTGGCTTTGGGAGTGCAGTGTAAGAGCGCTGGCTTTGGGAGCGCAGTGTAAGAGCGCTGGCTTTGGGAGTGCACTGTAAGAGCGCTGGCTTTGGGAGCACAGTGTAAGAGCGCTGGCTTTGGGAGTGCAGTGTAAGAGCGCTGGCTTTGGGAGCGCAGTGTAAGAGCGCTGGCTTTGGGAGTGCAGTGTAAGAGCGCTGGCTTTGGGAGTGCAGTGTAAGAGCGCTGGTTTTGGGAGTGCAGTGTAAGAGCGCTGGCTTTGGGAGTGCAGTGTAAGAGTGCTGGCTTTGGGAGTGCAGTGTAAGAGCGCTGGCTTTGGGAGCGCAGTGTAAGAGCGCTGGCTTTGGCAGTGCAGTGTAAGAGCGCTGGCTTTGGGAGTGCACTGTAAGAGCGCTGGCTTTGGGAGCGCCGTGTAAGAGCGCTGGCTTTGGGAGCGCAGTGTAAGAGCGCTGGCTTTGGGAGCGCAGTGTAAGAGCGCTGGCTTTGGCAGTGCAGTGTAAGAGTGCTGGCTTTGGGAGTGCAGTGTAAGAGCGCTGGCTTTGGGAGCGCAGTGTAAGAGCGCTGGCTTTGGGAGCGCAGTGTAAGAGCGCTGGCTTTTGGAGTGCAGTGTAAGAGCGCTGGCTTTGGGAGTGCAGTGTAAGAGCGCTGGCTTTGGGAGCGCAGTGTAAGAGCGCTGGCTTTGGGAGCGCAGTGTAAGAGCGCTGGCTTTGGGAGCGCAGTGTAAGAGCGCTGGCTTTGGGAGTGCAGTGTAAGAGCGCTGGCTTTGGGAGTGCAGTGTAAGAGCGCTGGCTTTGGGAGCGCAGTGTAAGAGCGCTGACTTTGGGAGCGCAGTGTAAGAGCGCTGGCTTTGGGAGCGCAGTGTAAGAGCGTTGGCTTTGGGAGTGCAGTGTAAGAGCGCTGGCTTTGGGTGTGCAGTGTAAGAGCGCTGGCTTTGGCAGTGCAGTGTAAGAGCGCTGACTTTGGGAGTGCAGTGTAAGAGCGCTGGCTTTGGGAGCGCAGTGTAATAGCGCTGGCTTTGGGAGTGCAGTGTAAGAGCGCTGGCTTTGGGAGTGCAGTGTAAGAGCGCTGGCTTTGGGAGTGCAGTGTAAGAGCGCTGGCTTTGGGAGCGCAGTGTAAGAGCGCTGGCTTTGGGAGTGCACTGTAAGAGCGCTGGCTTTGGGAGCGCAGTGTAAGAGCGCTGGCTTTGGGAGTGCAGTGTAAGAGCGCTGGCTTTGGGAGCGCAGTGTAAGAGCGCTGGCTTTGGGAGTGCAGTGTAAGAGCGCTGGCTTTGGGAGTGCAGTGTAAGAGCGCTGGCTTTGGGAGTGCAGTGTAAGAGCGCTGGCTTTGGGAGCGCAGTGTAAGAGCGCTGGCTTTGGGAGTGCACTGTAAGAGCGCTGGCTTTGGGAGCGCAGTGTAAGAGCGCTGGCTTTGGGAGTGCAGTGTAAGAGCGCTGGCTTTGGGAGCGCAGTGTAAGAGCGCTGGCTTTGGGAGTGCAGTGTAAGAGCGCTGGCTTTGGGAGTGCAGTGTAAGAGCGCTGGTTTTGGGAGTGCAGTGTAAGAGCGCTGGCTTTGGCAGTGCAGTGTAAGAGCGCTGGCTTTGGCAGTGCAGTGTAAGAGCACTGGCTTTGGGAGTGCACTGTAAGAGCGCTGGCTTTGGGAGCGCAGTGTAAGAGCGCTGGCTTTGGGAGCGCAGTGTAAGAGCGCTGGCTTTGGCAGTGCAGTGTAAGAGTGCTGGCTTTGGGAGTGCAGTGTAAGAGCGCTGGCTTTGGGAGCGCAGTGTAAGAGCGCTGGCTTTGGGAGCGCAGTGTAAGAGCGCTGGCTTTTGGAGTGCAGTGTAAGAGCGCTGGCTTTGGGAGTGCAGTGTAAGAGCGCTGGCTTTGGGAGCGCAGTGTAAGAGCGCTGGCTTTGGGAGTGCAGTGTAAGAGCGCTGGCTTTGGGAGCGCAGTGTAAGAGCGCTGGCTTTCGGAGTGCAGTGTAAGAGCGCTGGCTTTGGGAGTGCAGTGTAAGAGCGCTGGCTTTGGGAGCGCAGTGTAAGAGCGCTGGCTTTGGGAGTGCAGTGTAAGAGCGCTGGCTTTGGGAGCGCAGTGTAAGAGCGCTGGCTTTGGGAGCACAGTGTTAGATCGCTGGCTTTGGGAGTGCAGTGTAAGAGTGCTGGCTTTGGGAGCGCAGTGTAAGAGCGCTGGCTTTGGGAGCGCAGTGTAATAGCGCTGGCTTTGGGAGTGCAGTGTAAGAGCGCTGGCTTTGGGAGTGCAGTGTAAGAGCGCTGGCTTTGGGAGTGCAGTGTAAGAGCGCTGACTTTGGGAGCGCAGTGTAAGAGCGCTGGCTTTGGGAGTGCACTGTAAGAGCGCTGGCTTTGGGAGCACAGTGTAAGAGCGCTGGCTTTGGGAGCGCAGTGTAAGAGCGCTGGCTTTGGGAGCGCAGTGTAAGAGCGCTGGCTTTGGGAGT
This sequence comes from Ascaphus truei, assembly GCF_040206685.1. Taxonomy (NCBI): domain Eukaryota; kingdom Metazoa; phylum Chordata; class Amphibia; order Anura; family Ascaphidae; genus Ascaphus; species Ascaphus truei. The sequence continues at coordinate 323,926,490 of NC_134485.1, read as the reverse complement.
GCAGTGTAAGAGCGCTGGCTTTGGGAGTGCAGTGTAAGAGCGCTGGTTTTGGGAGTGCAGTGTAAGAGCGCTGGCTTTGGGAGTGCAGTGTAAGAGTGCTGGCTTTGGGAGTGCAGTGTAAGAGCGCTGGCTTTGGGAGCGCAGTGTAAGAGCGCTGGCTTTGGCAGTGCAGTGTAAGAGCGCTGGCTTTGGGAGTGCACTGTAAGAGCGCTGGCTTTGGGAGCGCAGTGTAAGAGCGCTGGCTTTGGGAGCGCAGTGTAAGAGCGCTGGCTTTGGGAGCGCAGTGTAAGAGCGCTGGCTTTGGCAGTGCAGTGTAAGAGTGCTGGCTTTGGGAGTGCAGTGTAAGAGCGCTGGCTTTGGGAGCGCAGTGTAAGAGCGCTGGCTTTGGGAGCGCAGTGTAAGAGCGCTGGCTTTTGGAGTGCAGTGTAAGAGCACTGGCTTTGGGAGTGCAGTGTAAGAGCGCTGGCTTTGGGAGCGCAGTGTAAGAGCGCTGGCTTTGGGAGCGCAGTGTAAGAGCGCTGGCTTTGGGAGCGCAGTGTAAGAGCGCTGGCTTTGGGAGTGCAGTGTAAGAGCGCTGGCTTTGGGAGCGCAGTGTAAGAGCACTGACTTTGGGAGCGCAGTGTAAGAGCGCTGGCTTTGGGAGCGCAGTGTAAGAGCGTTGGCTTTGGGAGTGCAGTGTAAGAGCGCTGGCTTTGGGTGTGCAGTGTAAGAGCGCTGGCTTTGGCAGTGCAGTGTAAGAGCACTGACTTTGGGAGTGCAGTGTAAGAGCGCTGGCTTTGGGAGCGCAGTGTAATAGCGCTGGCTTTGGGAGTGCAGTGTAAGAGCGCTGGCTTTGGGAGTGCAGTGTAAGAGCGCTGGCTTTGGGAGTGCAGTGTAAGAGCGCTGGCTTTGGGAGCGCAGTGTAAGAGCGCTGGCTTTGGGAGTGCACTGTAAGAGCGCTGGCTTTGGGAGCGCAGTGTAAGAGCGCTGGCTTTGGGAGTGCAGTGTAAGAGCGCTGGCTTTGGGAGCGCAGTGTAAGAGCGCTGGCTTTGGGAGTGCAGTGTAAGAGCGCTGGCTTTGGGAGTGCAGTGTAAGAGCGCTGGCTTTGGGAGTGCAGTGTAAGAGCGCTGGCTTTGGGAGCGCAGTGTAAGAGCGCTGGCTTTGGGAGTGCACTGTAAGAGCGCTGGCTTTGGGAGCGCAGTGTAAGAGCGCTGGCTTTGGGAGTGCAGTGTAAGAGCGCTGGCTTTGGGAGCGCAGTGTAAGAGCGCTGGCTTTGGGAGTGCAGTGTAAGAGCGCTGGCTTTGGGAGTGCAGTGTAAGAGCGCTGGTTTTGGGAGTGCAGTGTAAGAGCGCTGGCTTTGGCAGTGCAGTGTAAGAGCACTGGCTTTGGGAGTGCACTGTAAGAGCGCTGGCTTTGGGAGCGCAGTGTAAGAGCGCTGGCTTTGGGAGCGCAGTGTAAGAGCGCTGGCTTTGGCAGTGCAGTGTAAGAGTGCTGGCTTTGGGAGTGCAGTGTAAGAGCGCTGGCTTTGGGAGCGCAGTGTAAGAGCGCTGGCTTTGGGAGCGCAGTGTAAGAGCGCTGGCTTTTGGAGTGCAGTGTAAGAGCGCTGGCTTTGGGAGTGCAGTGTAAGAGCGCTGGCTTTGGGAGCGCAGTGTAAGAGCGCTGGCTTTGGGAGCGCAGTGTAAGAGCGCTGGCTTTGGGAGCGCAGTGTAAGAGCGCTGGCTTTGGGAGTGCAGTGTAAGAGCGCTGGCTTTGGGAGCGCAGTGTAAGAGCACTGACTTTGGGAGTGCAGTGTAAGAGCGCTGGCTTTGGGAGCGCAGTGTAAGAGCGTTGGCTTTGGGAGTGCAGTGTAAGAGCGCTGGCTTTGGGAGTGCAGTGTAAGAGCGCTGGCTTTGGGAGTGCAGTGTAAGAGCACTGACTTTGGGAGTGCAGTGTAAGAGCGCTGGCTTTGGGAGCGCAGTGTAAGAGCGTTGGCTTTGAGGCAGGTGTGTAGATGCAGCACTGTATATAAGTGGCAGTTAGTGAGCATTGTCTGTAGTGGAGCTGTGTGGAATTACAAGCTAAGGGTTAAAGTTAGTGTGAGGAGTGTAAGAGAACTGACTTTGGGGGAGCAGTGTAAGAGTGCTGGTTTGGGGGGAGTAATGTAAAAACGCTGGCTTTGGGGGAACAGTATAATAATGCTGGCTTTGGGGGAGCAGTGTAAGATCACTGATTTTGAGGGAGCAGTGTAATATCACTGACTTTGGGGGAACAGTGTAAGATCGCTGATTTTGAGGGAGCAGTGTAATATCACTGACTTTGGGGGAACAGTGTAAGATCACTGATTTTGAGGGAGCAGTGTAATATCACTGGCTTTGGGGGAACAGTGTAAAATCGCTGATTTTGTGGGAGCAGTGTTATATGGCTTTGGGGGAGCAGTGTAAGATCGCTGATTTTGAGGGAGCAGTGTAATATCACTGGCTTTGGGGGAGCAGTGTAAGATCGCTGATTTTGAGGGAGCAGTGTAATATCACTGGCTTTGGGGGAGCAGTGTAAGATCGCTGATTTTGAGGGAGCAGTGTAATATCACTGGCTTTGGGGGAGCAGTGTAAGAACGCTGATTTTGAGGGAGCAGTGTAATATCACTGGCTTTGGGGGAGCAGTGTAAGAGTGCAAGTTTTGGGGGAGCAATGTAAAAACACTGATTTTGGAGGAGCAGTGTAAGAACGCTGGCTATGGAAGAGCGCTGGCTTTAGCAGTGCAGTGTAAGAGCGCTGGCTTTAGCAGTGCAGTGTAAGAGTGCTGGCTTTGGGAGTGCAGTGTAAGAGCGCTGGCTTTGGGAGTGCAGTGTAAGAGCGCTGATTTTGAGGGAGCAGTGTAATATATGGCTTTGGGGGAGCAGTGTAAGATCGCTGATTTTGAGGGAGCAGTGTAATATCACTGGCTTTGGGGGAGCAGTGTAAGAGTCCAAGTTTTAGGGGAGCAATGTAAAAACACTGATTTTGGAGGAGCAGTGTAAGAACGCTGGCTATGAAAGAGCGCTGGCTTTAGCAGTGCAGTGTAAGAGTGCTGGCTTTGGGAGTGCAGTGTAAGAGCGTTGGCTTTGGGAGCGCAGTGTAAGAACGCTGGCTTTGGGAGCGCAGTGTAAGAACGCTGGCTTTGGGAGCGCAGTGTAAGAGCGCTGGCTTTGGGAGCGCAGTGTAAGAGTGCTGGCTTTGGGAGCGCAGTGTAAGAGCGCTGGCTTTGGGAGCGCAGTGTAAGAGTGCTGGCTTTGGGAGCGCAGTGTAAGAGCGCTGGCTTTGGGAGCGCAGTGTAAGAGCGCTGGCTTTGGGAGTTCAGTGTAAGGCCGCGATTATAGAGAGCGCGGTGTCGCGTGCGATTTCGCACGCTGAGCGAACAAAATGCAGCAGATCTATCGGACTGGCCATAGTGTGCCCGAGCGGGGGCGCAATGAAGAGCGACCGAGTGGCAGATTTTTGAAAACACAATTTATTTTGTACGCGCGCGGCAGCTGCATCACAGCCGCGTCACGTGAGTGGTTCAACCAATGAGGGCAAATCAGCCTGGTGATGCATCCGCAACCTCCGCCATGCCTCCCCATCTCCTGCATCTAAAGTGCACACATCACTCAGGCAACAGGCGAGAGGCGCACGTGACGCCATGCGCTCCGTCGTACGTGCACCTACTATCAGCGCTGCCTTAGAGAGCTGGCTTTGGCAGTGCAGTATAAGGCCGTAGCCAGGTTGGGAGCGAGCGCGCTCTCGCTTCAGCATCCTGCCGTGAGAGCATAGGCAATTTGTGTCCAGCGTAGTGGCGCGCGCAGTGGGAACATGCTGTGACGTCCCGTGAGTGGTTTGCCCTCAGTGGCTGAACCGTGCACATGACCAGGGCAACCGCGACAAATTCAAAAGAGTTTGTCTCGCCAAGCAGCTGAGCGTGGAGCGCTCACGGGCACACTGGTCAAACACATTGGTGCAATGCGTGCTCGCTCTCAGCCTGGACAAGCCCTAAGAGCGCTGTCTTTGGCAGTGTAGTGTAAGAGCGCTGGCTTTGGGAGTGCAGTGTAAGAGTGCTGGCTTTGGGAGTGCAGTGTAAGAGTGCTGGCTTTGGGAGTGCAGTGTAAGAGCGCTGGCTTTGGGAGTGCAGTGTAAGAGCGCTGGCTTTGGCAGTGCAGTGTAAGAGCGCTGGCTTTGGCAGTGCAGTGTAAGAGCGCTGGCTTTGGCAGTGCAGTGTAAGAGCGCTGGCTTTGGCAGTGCAGTGTAGGAGCGCTGGCTTTGGCAGTGCAGTGTAAGAGCGCTGGCTTTGGCAGTGCAGTGTAAGGCCCGGGCCATAGAGGGGTGGGGAGAGCGGAGGCGCGCTAACGCTGAGGCTCGCCTGCTTCAGTCAGCGCGATTGCACGGACTTGCAGGCGAGCCAGCGTGCGCGAAGGGAGCCCGGGGAGGTGGTTGGAGGCGGGGCAATGACATCGCTGGGACAATCGCCCGCGATGCACTGACGTCAATGTCACGGCGCCGACGTCACGGCGCCGTGACATTGACGCTGCTGTGCAGTGATTGGAGGTTTTCAGCCGACAGCGCGCTGAAAAACAGCTTGGCGCTCGGCTGAAACCTCCAATGCCTCAGCATGCCTGCGGACGCTCGCGTGAGCCCCCTCTCAAGGCATCCTCATTGAGGATGCAGGGGCTCAGCGCAGAGCGTCCGCACGCCTCAGCACGGCTGGTCCATCTATGGACGCAGCCTAAGAGCGCTGGCTTTGGCAGTGGAGTGTAGGAGTGCTGGCTTTGGGAGTGCAGTGTAAGAGCGCTGGCTTTGGCAGTGCAGTGTAAGAGCGCTGGCTTTGGGAGTGCAGTGTAAGAGCGCTGGCTTTGGGAGTGCAGTGTAAGAGCGCTGGCTTTGGGAGTGCAGTGTAAGAGCGCTGGCTTTGGCAGTGCAGTGTAAGAGCGCTGGCTTTGGCAGTGCAGTGTAGGAGCGCTGGCTTTGGCAGTGCAGTGTAAGAGCGCTGGCTTTGGCAGTGCAGTGTAGGAGCGCTGGCTGCAGTATGCAATAGTAGATGGCAGCAGCACAGAAGGGCTATGTAACAGGGACTTATCCATGTTGAAGAAACTCTCTGTAAAATTCAGCAGGGATCTGGTTAAGTGCAGCAGGCAATTAACGAGACTCCACCTGGCCAATTAAGTTTGTAAGAAAAGCCTCCTGTAGGAAACAGGAGAGAGATTCCTTAGCTCACATTTGGGCTGACATAAGGAGAAGGAGGAGTGCAGAGATTTCCTTAGCCCACAACTGGGCTGACCTGAGGAAAATATGATGTCTTGATGTCACAGAAGGACTGTATGCTGACAGCAAGACAAGGGGACAAGACCTCTATACCTGGACACAGAGAGTGCCATAGCACACAAGAGTTCTGACCCAGGAGAACAGAGAGGCCTTCCCCTACAGCAACAAAACCAGAAAAAGATAAGAGACTTTCTTGTTGGACTGTTGTGTGTGTGTGTGTGTGTGTGTGTGTGTGTGTGTATATATATATATATATATATATATATATATATATATATATATATATATATATATATATATATATATATATCTAGACTGTTCTATATATGCCCTATCAAACTGTGCAGGTAGCTAGGCTGGTTACCACCCCAAACAAATATATATACTGTATATGTTGTTCTCCAAAGTGGAGCAGGTTTTTCTTTTAAGTTTTGTGTTTCCATTGTTAAAGGAACAGGCAATAAAGCCTTATATTAATTTCACCCTAAAACGGTCTCCATTTGCATACCTCTGCACACATCTAGGCTATCTACACATTCCGTTAATTTTAGCCACATCCCGTGCTGAAGAGGTTAAGTTGCCTTGCTGGCCTCCTGCGTTTGTTATCGACCCGGCTTTGGCGGGCCAGGGCTCGTTTATCAGGCAGCGGTTCAGACGCCCTTCGCGGGGGGACTCAGCCCCTGCCCTGACACTCTTTAAATTGCTTTCTGCTGAGCCCAATTTAAGTGGCGTGATAAGAATGTAAAGTTCTTCATACTGACAGCTCAGAGACTGCCGCGCTCCCAGGGAAAGCTCTAATAAATAGGAACCTCCCCAAAAATAACAGCGTTTACTTAAGGGGGGAGCAAGCCCAGGTTTGTGGGCTGCCAGAGAAGCTCAGCAGCAGCTTGTGTAATTAGAGTTAGATCCAGTATGGTTACACAGAGATTATCACCAATTATGATCAGAGCGTTAATTGATATTGTTTGCACACATCGTGGCTGGAGGATGCAGTGCGTGAATGTGAGAGGCTGGGAGAATGCACTGAAACTGACACAGCCTGGAGCTTGCTTTCTCCTACCCACAGGCCCTGTGTGCAGGGTGTGTGTGTGTGTGTGTGTGTTTGTGTTTGTGTTAGTATGTGTTCATAAGTGTGTCTATGGTTATATGTATGCAGGTGTGTGTGTCTGTGTCAGTATGTATGCAGGTATGTGTGGGTCTATGTCAATATGTTTACAAGTCTGTGTGTGTGTCTGTGTCCCTATGTGTACAGGTGTGACTTTCTGTGTCAGTATGTGTACAGGTGTGTGTGTGTCTGTGGCTGTATGTGTACATGTGTGTGTGCTGGTGCAGTATGCGTACACGTGTGTGTGTCTGTGGCAGTATGTGTGCAGGTGTGTGTGTGTGTCTATGGCAGTTTGTGTGACAAATGGTCTTTTTTCTATTTCTGAACAGGCTCGCTTGAATAGGCGTATATCTATCCATTCTGATTTATGTCCAGCCCCATTCTAAGTAAGGGTGAAAACATTCATTCCCTTTGGGGCAACCTCAAGATTTTAATCAGAAAAGATGGGGACATCAGAGCACCAAGATTATTAAATCAAATTTTAGAGACAAGTGCCTTCAAAAATGTTGGTACATTCATTCACCAGACTTAAAGACGCCAGAGGATCAGTTATACGTCATGACTCCAGTTCATTGTTTGGTAAGTTGCAAATATAAGCCATCTTCTACGCTGACCCTACTACAAGTAAAAACAATGCATCTCAAAACTGTGGCTAATGTTAGTATAATTCGATGGCCCATATCTAACAAGTGGTGATATTTCATAAGACGCCTTCCAGTACCAGAAGACACCTTGGGACATATTTACTAAGCAGTCTTCGGCCATTCCATACCTTCACTTGAATGAGCTGTACGGTGTCTTCCAGCTTCAGAAGGTGTCTTATGGCAGAAGACGGTTTAGTAAATATGGCCCAAGGTATCTTCTGGCATCGGAAGCTGGCTGGTGACGTAGCACCACTTAGAAATCATGGGCACGTCACTATTTGTTTGCTGAAATCAGTATTGCACTATTTATCGAAAAAAGTATATCCATGAGTAACTTAATATTGAGCTATTTATTTTATATTGAGCTATATTTGTTCTGTTGAGCTATTTATAGTTTAGTTTTAGGTATCAGCATCTCCGTGTTTCCTCAAACACATTGGGGGTTATGAACTTGAATAGGAGTTTGTGTGTTAATGTCCGATAGGCATTACGAATAACCCCCGCTATGTGCATGAGGTATGATGCTGCTGTATTTTACATTTCTTGAGATAGATCAAGTATAATAACCTTTGTTCACCTGACTGATACTTGCAATTTTGGTCAAATTCAATTCAGCTACTCCAATCCCCTCTACTCATCATTATTTTTATCTTTGCAAGGTGTTGCAGACACGTCTTACAGCCAAGGGATAAGGTGGACAACAGAGTTCAAATGTGGTATCTTTATCAAAACACAAGCCGTACCTTTCTTTTCAAGGCTCCCTAAACTAGACAACAGCCATTTGGATAGAAGAAAATACATGACTTCAGGGAGGAGGCATCGAATCACACAAGCAGTGGTTCTGAAACGCCTGTTAGGGTTCCACCAATAACACCGGGTTTAAAGCAAGATTTCCACTTTTTATTTTGGCCTAGGTGAATCCCCTGCTTCCTGAGATAACTCTGAAGACATATAAAGGTCTGCTCAAAATTATATATTGGTAAATAGTGTAATTATGAGTTTAAACAATTAGCTCAGTGGCTGGGAGAATAGAGCTCTGAATGTGAAAAAAGTGCAGCTAGTGGAAATTGATGGCTCAAGGCATCAATGTGAGAGGAAAGTGGTAAGGATTAATACCAGCACAAAGTTCACATATTAAATCTTTAGTAGGGGGATGTCTGCATGACGTCGCAGTATATTTTACTCCCAGATTAAGGCCGGAAACATTGTTCTTCTCTACATGGGGTTTATTTACAGGGTTAAATTATACACTAACAGGCCCACCGTCCCTTTAAGTCAAAACAAATCATAAAAATAACACCTACTCCTTCATAGGAGTCTAACTACACAGTAGCTGCAGCCCTCTCTAACGGTAGCCGCCAGCTAAGCTGCTTGTCGGCTCAAAACATGTACTATTATCTCTAAACAACATACACAGTCTCTGCACGTCAATATAGTGTTTATCTGTTTCTGTTGGGGCTCCAGGTAATTCCCTCTGGACCCTGCGAGAGTTCAGAGAATCCCTCTTCTCTGTAGTTCCAATGTAGTGGACAGGACATCCTTGCTTCAGCGCAGTCACGCATCGTTAATTGATCTTTCTGGGATTAAGACCCAGTCAGTCCCGGCAGACACCGCGACCACCGTCCAGCAGGTCTAGGGGACGGTGCCAGCCTCTTCTTAACTGGAGAGAATTCTCTCTCCCCCTTTCTCTGGGGAAAGGCAGTCTCTCTCTGAGCAAGCCATTTCCTGACTTTTAACTCCCTGTGCAATCAGGAGTCCAGCCTGCTCAATTAGTTGTACCTGTAGCAAGCTTCTACAGAGGACTTTAACCTCCTGCATGCTGGAAAGTCCACTAGCTGCACTATTCCATGACCTAGAGACAGTGATTGTATCACAGTAGTTATAAAAAACATATAATAACACAGCACACAAACGAGTGCTACATAGGGAAATAACAGTGTTGCATAGATAAAGATACATTGTTACCAGGTTCCCATAGACATCACAGGATGGTTTCGATTTCTAAAGAGAAAAAAAGCCAAGTTGTAAGGCAGAGGCCACAGCTGTGGGGCCCCCAGTTTTTCCCCACAGGTGTTCCCCGTGGGTCCTCAGGTGGTACCCTTGGGCGTCCGGGGGTCCTCGAGTGGTCCCTGTGGTTCCCCGCAGGCCTGAGGTACCAATCCTGTATTTAAAAAAATAAAACATGTCCTACATTTCAATCAATACACCCCCACCCCCCCCCCCCCCCACTACCAAAACACATACAGTACAGTAATGGGCAAAATAACAATTATCCAGATATGGATAATAGATTATTTGCCCATTATTAATCACAACATTAGCAAGCATACATAAAGTAAATAAAACCGTTCTACTTACCCCTGGCAATGTGAAGGGTGTCCTCGTCAGCTTACTGCAGGTCCATGTCCTTCGTTGCCAGAAAGAATACATAGCGGAATACATTCTAATGTCCCCTAACCCTTTAATCATCTTAGTGGTTAATAACCACTATAGTAATTAAGGGGTTAACCCACCCTGTAACCATTGGATGTCATAGTGGTACATCATACCCATATAATATAGGCCTGATAAGCCACTACAGCACTCAATGGGCACCTAATCAAAATACATTAATGCACAAAAGACACAATAATAAAACATTCCAAAACACCTAAACACCCCAATTCAATAAATTAAAACTCTAGCCAACAAATGCAATTAATAAAAGCCCTAACCAACACAACAAGGAATGAATTCAACCATTAACCAACAAAGCAATTAATTAATAAAACAACGCGGCTCCACAACCATTAAAAGCATTACCCAACACAAGACATCAGTAATTAAAAAAGAAAATCAATCACCAAAAAATTAAAATTAATGCAGCAAAATGACAAACAAATACATCCACATAATAAACACACATAGAAAAAATCACACTCAATACAAAGCAAACAATTAAAAACAAATTATTGACCTAATAATGTATTGATCTGTACCCTAAAGTGGTACAGATTAATACATTATCAGTCAATGTGCAATGAAAAAATTACCAAAAAAAAATTAAATCGAAAAACCTGTAAAAAAAAAAAAAAATACATTTACATACATTCAATATTTTACTTACCTTACGAAGCATTGGCCCTCTGACTCACGAGGAATCAGGAAGCTCACATACCGAAAAGGCCTGAAACTCCATCCGTTGCCATCCGTCATGAAGATCCGGATAAGGTACCCCAATTCTTCTTTCTTTTCTCTTTAATCTGCTTCTTCTATCTTCTTCTGTAATAATTTTTTAATTTTCTATATCTTCTGTCTTCATCTGTTAATCCATGTGCCTGAGGTAGCAGAACTAAATTTAGGGAACCATGTTCGTACCCGCCAAACAAGAGGTCCGTCAGTGGGCCGTGGAGTTCCACGAGTCTCCCCACCACGTGGTCACGGTGGGGGATGTCCCGGTCAGCACACCCCCACAGCAAGTCTGCACCTCCTAAAGGCAGTTTCCTGGTTTAGTCGGAGCCCCGGCCTTTGGCCGAAAGTGGTACCCTACCTACCACTGGAATGTAGTCATAGTTACTGCTGGCAATGAGTTAAGTGAAGATGATGGCCCCCCGGCCATGCATTTTCCAGAAGCCCTACCCACTGGTTGCCCGCTCATATACCCCGACCTACCTATACAGATGGAGGCTTTCAGTCCCTTACCAGCATCAGTGGGGCCTGCACGGCCATCCTCTGAAAATAGCCCCAGACAGAACAAAGATAATCCAGATTTAGCTCACCGTGGATGGTTGGATTGCCGTAGTCGACGCTCGTCCGGAGGCATGGACTTCGAGGAATTATTACAGAGATTGGCTGACAAATTTGCGCAGTCCTCCCAGGGTCATCACTATCACCAGCTAAAAGTTTCTCTGGGGTGTGGCCCATGCCGCTGGGAGAAGAGAAGTTTGCAGAGTGGAGAAACCATGCGGTGCAAGTGTTGCCCGAATGGACTTGCATGGATGCTATCAAGAGACAGCGAATCTTGGAGTGTCTGCAGCCCCCAGCCGCCAACACAGTGCGATTATATTGTGAGTCCCATGCAGAGACCGATGCCCAAGCTCTGATTCGGGCCTTAACCAAAGTCTATGGCACTAAGGACAACCCCATTGCATGCTGGCCCAGTTCCATGCTCTCAAACAAAAGAAGGGGGAAGAATTATCAGAATTTCTTCGAGGGCTGCAGCTGGCGCTGTGGACCCTGCTCAACAAGAAGGTCATCCGCATGGCTGATCTAGCTGATTATCAAACCAAGCAATTCCTGCGGGGAGCATCGCTTGCACACCCCCTCGTAGCCAGAATCAGCTGGACTCTCTCTACAGAGAATCCTCCTAACTTTGAGAACCTAATTAATCAAATACAAGATCAAGAGGTTATCCTGCAGTTTGACTCCCAAGACGTCCTGTGAATCATCCAAAGGGGAGAGTAAAGCCACTCCATCCAAGAAGTCTAGTGCGAAGGAGAATTCTGAGGACAATACTCCCCAGGGTCCTTCACGACAGACCCCCTTGACACCTCGGAGCTCTGCTCCTAACCCTGGCTTCAATGCGACCTGAAGCAACCTTTGCTTTAACTGCCACAAAGAAGGTCACTTCGCACGGGACTGTCCAAAGTCAGACACTTCCACCCCAGGAGCCATGGCCTTCACTGTGCAGTCGGCAGAACAGCCGTCCACATCCTCGGATAGTGCCCCATGAGAAGGAGCCCCAATTGGTTGTCTACAATTGACTAGGACCTGCGGCCATAGTACGAGTATTAGTGGAGGGCATCTAATCTTCTGCATTGCTGGACACTGAGTCGCAAGTGACCATCATCTACCGGCCATTTTACGATCTGCACCTCAAGCATCTGCCTAAGCAGTCGGCTGAGAAGATGAAATTGTGGGGCCTTAGTAGCGAAGACTACCCCATTGATGGCGTGATTCAAGAGCAGTTGAATATACCACAGCTCAATACCAACAAAACTCACCCCATGGAACTGGAAGCCTTGGTTTGTCCCGAGCCCCGGGAACATCAAAATTCCCCCATCATATTGGGGACCAACGCAGATGTGGTGCGAGCCCTGATCCAGGCCTATTTGCAAGAAACCCGGAGAATTACCCCTATCATCTATGCAGATTCACCCCGTATTCAAAGAGGAGTGGTTTAGGATCTCTGCCCAAGAAGGATTTGGACAATTCTTCAATCTTGAGAAGGGGATGACAGAGATTCCACTAGGGAGAGTGAGGCACATGGATTCTGTACCTAACTACCCGTGCCGAGACGAGGTCGACTGGTACTTTTCACTAGATACCACGCCCGAAGAGGACGCCAAGAGAGGGTTCAAGGTGGTGCCAGAAATGAAAGAGTGGAAGTCTTCACTTCCTCGCCGGTTCAAGGTGACCATACAGAATATCTCACAACACTTTATATGCTTTGACGTCGGTCAAGCACTGGGTCGGATATATCCGGTTACTGAAATAGAATCCCTGATTCATGTGAATGCGGCTACCGTACGAGAAGCCCCTCCCGTATTGCAGTTCGACTACAGGGAATCGTCCTTGCCATCAGAGTGGAAGAAACGGCTAAGCGACAAACTGGCAGAACGCAAGGAGGTGTTCTCCACCAGGGAGATGGATGTGGGCTGCAGCAAGAGTGCTCAACACGATCCGATTGAACGACGCCACTCCATTCCGGGAGCATTCCAGGTGCATAGCTCCCAGAGACGTGGAGGATGTGAGGGATGTCCTGAAGGAGATGGAGATGGCGTGTATCGTAACGGAGTCCCGCAGTTCGTATGCTCCCCTATTGTGGTAGTATGTAAGGAGAACGGATCAGTGCGCCTATGTGTGGACTACCACACCCTGAATCGCTGCACGGTCCTCGATCAATATACTCTGCTATGGATTGAAGATATCCTCAGCGCCTTATCCGGCAGTCAGTTGTTCAGAATGCTGGACCTGAGGTCTGGGTACTACCAGGTACCCATGAGCTCCGAAAACCTGAAGAAGACAGCGTTTGTCTGCCCCCTCAGGTTTTACCAGTTCACCCGGATGCCCCAAGGTATCTGTGGTGCACATGCAACTTTCCAGACACTAATGGAAAGGACCATCAGGGACATGAATCCCCGTTATGTCTGGTCTATCTGGATGATATCATTGTGTTCGGATGAACGCTAGAAGAGCATGAAGAACGCCTTCTGAAGTTTCTGGATTGACTGGGAAAAGAAGGCCAAATGTAACTTCTGCCGCACTTCGGTCACCTATGTGGGTCACATAGTGTCCGCAGATAATAAAGGAGGAAAGAAACCCAACTATTAGCATTTCTACTCCTTGAACTGAATGATTGGTTAATTGATTAAAATAAATCTTTAATAATCATAAATTCTAAAATAATGGTGGTTAAAATGAACAGACTATAGACACACACTAATGACCCTATGTCATGGGTCAACAATTTAAAACAGATATTTGAGCTTAATTGAATCACATATATGAAATAAGGGGTCTGATATGCAGATCGCCCGTGCTAAATGGTGATACTAGGTATTAGAGGGGAGGAGAAGGTGCGATGTGTGAGCCCAGGTGTGGTACGGCCCTGAGAACACTTGATTGGTCAATTAGCCAATATGAAAAACAATCAAATGCTAGATTGCGTCTATGAGAGTGAGAAGCAAACTGACATCAAGCACCTAAGAAGTCTGTGACTTCCCAACGTTTGGTGTAATTGTAAACACAGAGGACATACACTATATTGTAATGTCAGCACCTCAGTCCTCTGCGAGATGTTTCTAATGAGTAATGATACAAGGAGTAACGATATAGCGCCACACTGAACGCAGAAGTGGAGGTAAACACTTGAGATAATTAGGAATAGCTAGGGCATCTGATATAGAATTGAGCTGCTGGTAAGTCTGCAGCCACTATTCATAGATAGCCTAATATGCTCTAATGAAAGTTATAAAGCGGTGTGGTAGTTTGTATACCTGTTGCCCATATTGATGAATGGGCTCAAACCGCTAAGTACTGTGTGCTAACTATAACAGTTGTTACACTGAAAGTTAATGAGCGGTGTGGTAATTTGTATACCTATTGCCCATATTCATGAATAGGCGCAAACCGCTAAGCACTGAGTGAAATATTGTATCACAAAAGACTACTCAGTTTGGTCACAGTATGCTGTTATGAGCTGCAATAGTATCAACTCTGGTACCTAGTAGACCTTAATCAGGGGACTTCAAAGTTTGTGTGAATCATGGCTGCAGTCTCTCTTGAACAGGGGCAGGAACAGGCAGCTCGTCACTGTGCAAGCTGAATGCTGCCGTGTGTCAGCAGTCCCTGTGCGCACCCGAAATGGAACTATCTTTTCCCTCAATTTATTTAGCTATAGTGCGGTATCCCTATTGTTATCACATAGTGTCCGCAGAAGGAGTGGCTACCGACCCTGCTAAGGTGGAAGCCGTAGTGAACTGGCCCAGAACAGATAATGTGATGGAGCTACGATCCTTCCTGGGGTTTTGTGGCTACTACCGAAGATTCGTAGAGGGATACTCCAGCAAAACCAAAGTCCTCAACAGTCTGTTGAAAATCTACCCAGAAGAGCCTTGGCAAAAAGCCACCACCTTGCAACTCTGTTCGGGGACAAATGGACTTCCGCCTGTGAGAAGCCCTTCAAAGGGCTGAAGAAGAGTCTCACTGAAGCCCCTGTCTTGGCCTATGCAGACCCGGAGCAACCATACATCCTGCATGTGGACGCCAGCTTCAACAGGCTGGGAACGGTATTACACCAAAAATACCCTGCAGGCCTCTGGCCGGTAGCGTTTGTGAGTTGAAGTCTGATGACAAGCGAGCAGAACTACTCAGTCCACAAACTGGAATTTCTAGCGCTCAAGTGGGCTGTTGTAGATAAACTACACGATTATCTTTACGGGGTCTCCTTCGAAGTGCTAACTGACAACAACCCATTGACATACATCTTGACCTCTGCCAAGTTGGATGCCACAGGCCACAGGTGGTTGGCTGCTCTGTCCAACTATCAATTTACCCTGAAATACAAGCCAGGGTCCTTGAATATCACAGTTGATGCTCTGCCAGAAGGCCTGGACGTAATTCAACATCAGATGATGGTGAGTGGGAAGAAATGTATACAACAAAACACAAAAATGCCCAAAGCTACTTCCAATGTGACAAAAATACACAGTGCAATACCTATATATCTCTTGTAAAAGGGTCATTTAGTTTAACCCTTTGGCCAAAGCGTCTTAAGCCTGCTGCCACTTACAAGGCATGACCGTAGCAGGTCCTAACACTCACCTGGGTTAAAATTCTTATTTACTTGTATAATCACAGGAAGAATGATCACATTGGATCTGTCGTAACCTGGCAAAATGAAACTAACCTGCCATTTTGGAAAGTGGAGTGGGGCAAGCTTAAACCTTGGGGGGGGAGGGGGAGGGGCCGCTTACCTCCCATAAGCAACTGAGACAGCTGCACACAGTTGACAAAATACACAGATTCCCAACAAGCTCTCAGAAACACCAACCATTACCACATAATATATATATATATATGCATATAAGTGTCAAAAGGAGTGCTAGTGGGCGTGGCTAAATGTATACAACAAAAAACAAAAATGCCCAAAGCTACTTCCAATGTGACAAAGAGCTTGTTGGGAATCTGTGTATTTTGTTAACTGTGTGAAGCTGACTCAGCTGCTTATGGGAGGGTAGTGGCCCCCTCCCCCCCAGGTATAAGCTTGCCCCACCCCACTTTCCAAGATGAGTGGGAAGAAAATCCTGGCCCTGGGATTCGGGCAATGGTCTCCACTGCGGCTATAGTGGAGGACAAAGTAGCCTTTTCCGAACTCAGATTGGCGAGTGGCGAACTCATTGGGGTCTCAGACAAAGGCACTTCCTGCAACATACTACCATCCAGAAGGCATGTCTATCACACAAAATACCATAATGAGATGGAAGGAATTAGTGATACACCAGATGCAAGACCCGTGGCTAAAGCCATACGCCGGGCCATCCAAGAAAACAACCCTTCCTTAGTGAAGCATGCTCCTGCCGATACGGTCGCTGTTATCATGTGGGAATAGGACAAGTTCCGCATGGATTGTGGCCTTTTCTACCGGGTTATCCACTATCATAACCATCCCGATAGGAGACAACTCGCCCTGCCTAGAAGCTTGCAGTACCATTTCCTACGATTCCTGCACAATGATCACGGACACCTGAGAGTGGACAAAACATTTGGACTTGTCAGAAATAGATTCTTCTGGCCCAAGATGCAGGAATCGGTGGAGCACCACTGCCGGAGGTGTCTGTGGTACATACAGCGAAAAACACTGCCTACACGTGCAGCCCCAAGGGGCAACCTAAAGAGATCTGGTCCCATGGACCTAGTCTGCATGGATTTCCTCTGCATTGATGCAGACTCGAAAGGTATTGGGAACGTTCTCGTAGTAACAGACCATTACACCCAATATGCTCAAGCGTTCCCTACCAAAGACCAGAAAGCTCTCACAGTAGCCAAAGTACTGTGGGAGATGTATTTTATCCATTATGGGTTACCCAATCGGATGCACTCCGAACAAGGGAGAGACTTCAAGAGCAAGTAAATCAAAGAACTCCTAAAGCTGCTCAATATTGAGAAGTCTCGTATTACTCCCTACGACCCTGAAGGAGATGCTCTTCCAGAAAGGTTCAACCGAACACTATTGCAGGGGAGCGCAAACTTTTTGTGCTGCGCCCCCCTGTCTCTCTGCCCCCGGCTCTCGCGCCCCCCTGCCTACCTTTATCCGCGTCAGATGACGCTGCGTGGGCGTGTGATGGCGACGCAACACAGACTGCTGAATCCCGGTAAGTAAACAGTTGCAGAGGCCTGGGGGAAGAGCGCGGGGCCTCTGCAACTGCCCGCGCCCCCCCAGCACAATCTCCCGCCCCCCCTATGGGTCGCGCCCCCCACTTTGCGCACCGCTGCTCTATTGGATATGCTGGTACTCTGAAGGGCTCTGAGAAAGCCGGATGAAGCACGTATGCCGAGCCATTAGAACATGCCTACAATTGCACCAGGCATGAATCCACCGGGTACACACCCTATTTTATGATGTTCGGCAGAGAGGCGCGACTACCTGTGGACATTCGTCTCCGCGCATCCACCAACGGTGTGCCGAACATGACGCACTACATATATGTGCAAAGGCTCCAGGATAACCTCCATAGAGCATATCAGTTGGAGGCAAGAGCCACTGCCAAGGTGAACGAGAATAACAAGCGAAGGTATGACCATAAAGTACGCTTCCTGGAACTTAGGCCTGCAGACAAAGTTCTCCTATGGAATTTAGGAATACAGGGAAGCACAAGTTAGCGGACCGCTGGCGAGAAACTCCCTTCGAGGTGGAGTCGCAGATGCCTGGCCTCCCTGTATACCACATCAGAGACTCAGAGGGAAGGGTAAAGGTCTGGCAAAACCTCTCTCTTCCCTCCCCTCTGACCCCCTTCTTTCACTCTTCTCCCACCTTCACCTCTCCCCTCTTTCCTCCCTACCCCAAATTCCCTCTCCCCTACCCTCCTCTTCCCTCCCCCCCTCCATCCTACCAGGCCCTACCAGGTGGCCAATACCAGAAGTTGGGCCTAACTTCCGGACGGTAGCCGAAGTGCTGTTCTGGCTGCTAAAATAAGTACCTGTTCCACTCTAGTTCTGCTTCAGACACAGAGATAAATTGAAATGCATGAGCACAGTGAGGAGGGGGTAATATAGGAGTATATTTGTATGTCTGTATGTGTGCAAATGTGTATTTGTATTTTTGTATGTACAGGTGTATATTTACATGTCTGTGTTTGTATGTGTACAGGTGTACCATATATTTGTATGTCTATGACTGTATGTATACAAGTGTATATTGTATGTATGTGTATATTTGATTGTCTATATGTGTACAGGTGTAGTATATTTGTGTCTATATTTGTCTGTATATGCAAATCAAAAGGAAAGTATGCCCCTCCACTGGTCTTTAATCAAAAATATAAAAGGGTTTATAGGAAGGCAGGAAGATCGACGTTTATCAAGATTTGACCTTTAGATTTGCATCACCTGTGGCGGCTTACTGCAATATGG
This sequence comes from Ascaphus truei, assembly GCF_040206685.1. Lineage (NCBI taxonomy): Eukaryota > Metazoa > Chordata > Amphibia > Anura > Ascaphidae > Ascaphus > Ascaphus truei. Next base: position 323,908,401 of record NC_134485.1, on the reverse strand, counting down.
TGAGTGCTCCTGTTACAAACATTAACTGTGCCTGTATATGTACAGGTGTATATTTGTGTGTGTGTATCAGTGTAGAGGAGTGTCTGTGTGCCTAATCACCAGGTGCATGCAATAGATTAGATTGTTTCTGTGTATGACGGTCAGGATCTCCTCTGTGTGGGGTCTCACTCCCCTGAGCTCCTCTGATTATGCCAACAAACCTCTGCGTTCTCTGTCCCTTTCCATGCTGAGCTAGCACTCAAGTCAATGTTCATTTTGCCAGCAGTGAATCGCTTCACTTTCAGTGATTGTTTTGCTTACTCTTCCACTGGGGTTTTTTGTCTTACCCCTTGTCCCGGGGAACATCCCATCTCGCTGCAGTCCAATGTCCCCCTTAGGCGCTCGAGGGTCTGCTAACAGCATGGCTTTACACCAGAAAAGCAGCTCTGCTCAGAGTCTACTTAGCCATCCCTAAAGTTTGTTTCTTTTCCAGCCTGCAGCATGACAACCAGTCCTCACTGTCTCAGTGTTGTACAGGGCCCTGCACATCTCCTATTCACATAAATACACTGCTTAAGTCTCATCTAGTGCTGGCACATCTATCTAGGTCCATATTTACACAGCGGGGCTATCCCATATGATACTTTCCGGTGCCCATTGAAGTGAATGAGACATACAGTGTCTTTGGGGCCTATTCACAAACCAGTGATAAGTGGTTTAAAGGGTGATAAATGCCCTTATAGCGTGATACTGCCTGCTCTGCTATTCATAAAGCAGTGATAACCGTGCAGTATCGCGCTATAATTACTTTTTATTACCCCTAAACAGCCAGAGAAAAAAAAGTCATCCGATATACCCATAAAATGGCAAACCCGACTTTTTTTGCCAGTAACTTCTATTCACAAAGCAGTGATAAGTTTATCGTAATATAAAAGCTTTCCATCTTTTTTCACCAGCTAAAGGCTGGCGCAAAAGAGATTGAGACAAGCATAAAAGCATTTTTTTTCTTTTCTAGCACAGCATTGATACCAGAGCCTGCTGGGGGCCTCCGGGTAGTCCATGCAGGTGTCCGGGGGGCTCCACAGGCGTCCGGGGGGCCTCGGGTGGTCCCCGCGAGTGTCTGGGGGTCCTTGGGTGGTTCCCATGGGTGTTCGGGGGCCCCATGGGTGTCTGGGGTTCCTTGGGTGGTCCCCGCAGGTCTCCGGGGCCTCCAGGTGGAGTCAAGTTTTAGAAAGGATGTGACGTCACTCCCTTTGGATGGCGTCACATCCTTTCCAAAACTTGACTCTGTCACATGGTATACTACAACCAATCAGATTGGGGATATACACCTCACAATCTAATTGGCTGAAGTAACATGTGACGGTAGCCATCTTGGTTTTTGTGATGCCATTTTAAAGGGAAAGGAAGCACAGCCATTCTGATTGGCTGGCTTCAGTCCCTTTGCATGATGTCACATCCTTAAAAAAAAATTGGTCACATGGTTATTCCAGCCACTCAGATGGCGTGGGAACCATTTCTCAATCAAATGTGACGTCACAGGCCGTATAAAAGGCTGTGTGGTCTCATTTGATGGCAAGAAGCTTAAGAGTGAAGATCTCCTCCCCTTTTGGATTACAATGGGAGAAGAAGAAGAAGAAGAAGAAGAAGAAGAAGAAGAAGAAGAAGAAGAAGAAGAAGAAGAAGAAGAAGAAGAAGAAGAAGAAGAAGAAGAAGAAGAAGAAGAAGAAGAAGAAGAACCACCAATTGGATTACAATTGACAGATGAAGATAAAGTAAGAAGCAAAGAAAGAAAAAAATAAAGAAGAAAGGGACTTTGGACTTTACCTGAGGACCGTGACTGTTGTGGAACCTGGATTTGTTCGAGAGCTTCCTGAGAGCCCAGGAGGGTGAAGACATCTAAAGGTAAGAAAAAACATTAAATGTATGTTATTTTTATTTTGCAGGTTTTTTCATTGTATTTTTTTTTCATTGCCCATTGATTGCCAATATATTTATGTATGCCCCTTTAGGTCTATACATACATACAGTGACAAGCAATGCTTTTTTTTGGCAAATGCTTGCTTTTATTTATTTTAAATGTATTTTGATTCTTTACTTTTAATAATTTTTAATGATGGGAACTTTTGTGGTGTTTTCAATTGTTTATTTCTGTAACTTTTTTGTTGTTTGCTTTTTAATAATGGTGTTTATTTGGATTTTAATTTGGAGTTTTCTTTTATTAATGGATTTTTGGGGGGTTTTTAATTGTTAATTTTGGTGTTTATTTGGTATTTGCTTAATTGATTGCTAGTAATTTTACTGTGTTTACTTGTTTATTGTTGTTTATTTGGTGATTGTTTTAATTGAATTGGATATTGTTGGTGGTTGTTTATTTTTTAGGTTGACCATTGACTGCCATAGTGTTAAATCATGCCCATATTGCTTTAACACTGTGTCAATCATTTGGTTTATTGGCATTTGTAATGTGTTTATTTTTCTATGTATGTGTTTTATTTTGGGCCTGTTTGTTTTTAGCTTGACCATTTATTGCTATAGTGGCAAAGCATGCCCATATTATATGGGCATGGTGTAGTAGGATAGTTGCTGGCTATATCACATGGTATTACAGCCAATGAGATTGAAGACAATCCCATTGGTTGCTGTACCATGAGATAGGTTACATTAATTCAAAAGGATGTGCCTGTCATCCCTTAAAGTGATGTCACATCCTTTCGAACTAATGTAACCTATCACATGGTACAGCAACCAATGGGATTGTCTTCAATCGCATTGGTTGTAATACCATGTGATATAGCCATGTGGTTTGAACGATGTGATGTAGCTCCCTTGGAGATGATGTCACATCGTTAACAAACAAAAAAAGAGGGGGGCACATGATGCAGCGTCCAATCAGATTGGAGCTGTACCATCTGACCATAAAATGTGATGTCACAGGCCCTGTATAAGGCCATGATGTCTCATTTAACAGGAAGTTGGGGTGTTTAGGTGCTTCTGTATGTATGTGATTATTGTGTATTTTTGGCCTTAATTATTTTTATTATGTTGACCATTGAGTGATATAGTAGCCTATCATGCGCATATTATATGGTTTGATATTTATTTTATTTATTTATGTTTTAACAGGAAGTAATACATTGAGAGTTACCTCTCGTTTTCAAGTATGTCCTGGGCATAGAGTTAAAATGAGAAATAGTACATGGTTACAAATACAGTTACATAAGTGAACAGGGTTATACATTATATACAAGACATTGCGTGAACAGTTAAAGATAATATATATTATGGGTGTATGTAACAGTTACCACTGATATACCACTGTGCCAATCAATGGGTACAGGGTGGGAATTTGTAGGTTCGGGGTGGGTGGTTAGGCCTCACGGGTGGGAAGCAGGGGACAGGTTACTATAGCAGTTATTAACCGCTACAGTGATTAAGGGGTTAGGGGCCATTAGATGGTATTATTTATTATATTCTTTCTGGCAACGGAAGACATGGGACTGCAGTATGCTGATGAGGACGCCCTTCATGGTGGCAGGGGTAAGTTGAACGTTTTATTTACTTTATTTATGCTGGCTAATGTTTGATTTTATAATGGGCAAATGAGCTATTATCCATATCTGGATAATAGTTATTTTGCCCATTACTGTACTGTATGTGTTGGGGGGGGTGGGAGGGAGGGGAAGTGTATTTATTGCAATGTATTCTGGAAAAAAATTTGCAACAGGATTGGTACCGCAGGCCAGCGGGGACCACCCGAGGACCCACGGGGACCACCTGAGGTCCCTCGGACTCCCACAGGGACCACCTGAGGACCCCTGGACATTCACGGGGACCACCCATGGGGACCACTCAAGGGCCCCCAGACACCTGTGGGAACCACCCACGGACCCGACACCCATGGGGACCACCCAAGGGTCCACAGACACCCACAGACACCACCTGGAGGCCCAGGGACACCCGCTGGGACCAACCGGGGACTCCCACCGGACTCTGGTATCAATTCTGTGTATTAAAAAATAAAAAATAAATTTATGTGGGGGCACAGGGGGTGGGTGGGTTGTGTATTGGTGGCTAGTACATATTGTAATGTTTATTGGGGGCAGAGGGGGTAAGTGAAGGGCCAAGTGCCCGCTTCACTCACCCCCTCTGCCACCAATAAAGCTGCTGTTGTTCCTTAACCCCTTCATTGCCTTAGCGGTTAGCCGCTAAGGTAATGAAGTTGTCTGTAAATGCATTTTTATTGCATGGGATTCATGCCGGGGGCCAACGGTGCTGTTATTAATGGGTATCAGCTCAGGAGACTCCTGGCATCAATCCAATGCAGGTAATGTGCATTTTTTTTTCTAAGTCCCCTCTCGCCTCCTTATCGGCAGCTTCTCACCACCTTCCTGACATATTTTCCTGGCGGGAGGAATTTGAGAGGAAATCTCTTTTCTAGAGCTGCGATTAGCCTCGATAAGCTAATCAGGGCTACTAGAATTGCACGAGTTTAAAAACCTGCTGATAAGTGGCTTCTCGCCGCTCGTTTGGCGTTTTTCTTTTATCAGAATGTTTTTTGCAGAAAAGGGCTTTTATCGGCAACTTATCGGGGCTTATTGAATCGCTCTAGGCCTTTTTGGTGAAAAAGTGGCTTATCGGCATTTACTCCATAGGCCCCATAGCCGGGCACAAAAGCACTGATTTTCTCACTTTTTAGTGAATAGGCCCCTTTGTGTGCTGGAAGGATTCTCATGCTAGAGCGCTGCTTAGTAGCTATGAGCACTAATCTTACATAGCAATCTCTCACCTGTATTCAAACACTGCCCCTTCCAGTATATATCCACGTTTGCTCATTCCTGTCTATATACAAGCACTGCTTTCTTCTGATATATCCACATACTCTTCTATTTATATAGACACACTTCCATCTCCTGTATACATCCTCCTACATTCACTCGTCCTTCCTGTCTATAACTGCACTGTACTTTTCTATCTATATACAGACACCAGTGTCTCCTATATATATGTAGCCAGGTCATCTTTTTCCCCCTGCGACCCCCCCGGGCGCCTCCGTGGCCACGGACGCTGTCGGGTACTGCCAGCGGCAAGAGGCAGACCCGACGGCCATTCCGGAGGGTGGGGGCCAAGCAGGGAGCAGTGCGGCTTCTCCTGCCTGTGGCCGGTTGCCGGGGACGCGATCGGGCCGTTGCTAAGGCCGCGATCGCGTCTCTAAGGTCCCGGCGGCCGCAGAGCAGGGCGCCGCCATTGAGCCTCAAGTCGCGCATGCGCAGTGATCGCGCGAGGGCAGGAGAGCCCCAGATAGGTCGCGCATGCGCAGATAGGGGTAGGGAGCTAAGGCAGCTATTAGGAGGTCGCGCGAGAGTAGGGAAGCATAGGGAGAGATTGCGGCGGCCATTGGGAGCTAGTGTAGGCAGAGGGGAGGAGCGCACGCGGCCCCAATGTTATTGTAAGGGCCTCGGGACTACAATTCCCATGAGGCATAGCGAGGCAGGCACCAGGTGCCTGATAGGAGCCAATAGGGCTGCAGGACTGCCCTGGAGGGAGATAGATACATTTGGCGGGCTGGAGCTGCGTGTCAGTCAGGAAGAAGCAGGGCAAGGAGACAGACAGAGGAAGGAGGTAGGGTGCAGGAGCCGGAGACTCCCTGCACTAAGGCCCTAGTTAACCCTGTATTACCCCAGGTTAGGGAGTGTTGCCAGGGATAGTCCTAGAGAGGTTCCCTGTCACTCATGGTAGTCAGAGCTGGGGGATAGCAAGGGATAAGGGGTTTGAGGTTAGTCTGCAGAGCGTTGCGGCAGGCGTTTAGGTGAGTTAGTGGCACGAGACAGCTGGGGGGTTCATAGCGGTAACCAGTCCGGGGAGCCATAGCCCAGGGTCCGTGTTGCGAGTGGCGAGGCCACTGGGGGGGTTTCATAGCGGTAACCAATCCGGGGAGCCATAGCCCAGGGCGGCGTTGCGCGTAGTACGAGGCAACTGGGGGGGGTTCATAGCGGTAACCAGTCCGGGGATCCATGGCCCAGGGCCCGTATTATGAGTAGGGTGGGTACAAGACCTACCTATATAGGATAGGCAACCCCGAAGGCCCTAGGAGATTGACCCTTAAGCCACCATAGGTTGCTGTATTTATAGGGACGGCCTATAGTGCAGAACGTGTCCCTTAGGTAGGTAGGGACACAGAGAAATATCGTTGTTCCCGGGAAGCGGTGGGACCCTCGTTGGGGTCCCCGGCGGAAGTACCTGAATAAGGATCAGACGGACGTCTGACCCTTTGAGAAGTGTGTTGCGGGCCCGAGCATCGGAGTGCTCGGAAGGTATTTCTACACATGTGCACCAACAGGCCTAATAGATAACTTAGTGACTGCGCAGTCACCCACGACCTCCGTAGGAGTACGGGACATGTGGGTGGGGGATTACAGGACACTGGGTGGGAACGTCAGACATTGGGCCTGAGATGCATAAGGTGATGATGTTATGTAATGTGTTATATGTTCATAGTAAAGCCCTTAGTATATATATAATCACTGTGTGTGTATTTTCTTATTGGGTTCCTATGTAGGGTCATTCTACATTTCCATAGAATCCTACATAGGTGGAGGCGCTGAACCAAGAAGATCCGTTCCAGAGGATTCACCCCAGGCTCTCATTAGCGGAGGCTCAGACCTCCTGTGAGCCTGCAGGTATACGCACCACACCGGTAACACTGCATGTTCTACTCACCTACACTATATATGAGATTGGGTGGGGTGGAATACCCGTTACATTTGGAGGCGCTGCTGAGATAGACCTGGGGTGCCCTGTTCTATTTTTTTTTCTAAATTGTCCGATTCCTATTTTTCATCATGTCGGTGCCGTCACAGCAAGACGTCGATGACTGGGCCTTAGCGCGGCAATTATCCCCAAGGCGCGTGTTTGTAGTGGCCGGAGTATCCCATGATACGGCCTTGGCCACAATGCGCGCACAAGTAAGAACTTGTCCGGAATTGGCCACTGCCCGGGTGACAGACTTAAGGCTGGATACTGACGGCCGGGGGATTACCTATCTCCTGTTCACCACGCATGACATATGCCTAGAGACTGTTCCCCATGTATTAACACTCCCCGAGTCTTCCGCAGGGGACTGTCTCATGATCTATGCAAAAAGCTGCAGTGTAGTTGACAGGACTGTAGTTAAAATGGAGGCTCCTGCAGCAGGGGAGGCTAACAGTGAGTCCCACCTAAAATGGCGGCTCCCGCCAACTCAAGATGACACACGTGCTTCTGACTGCCAGGCTGCTCAGAAAAAGGTTACAGAAAACCATCCGGGACTGGCGGGAAAACCAGAGCCCCGCCCCCGTAATGTGAGTGACTCAGTGCAGAGCCAGAGTCACTCAGTGATAGAGCACACCCCTCCTTTAAATTCCACCAGGGGGAGTGAGCACAGTGAACAGCCATTAGACCCTTCTGTTCACCAGGAGGAGGGCATTGTCGTAGACATAGAATATTTTCTTTCTGAGCAGGAAACCGAGATAGACTGTCAAGGGATACACCCTAGTGTGTATGTGGCCTGGCGTGCGCCAGGAGTAGAGTCTCTTCTCTTCATATGCTCCTGCCTGCAAGAAGCCCACGCTCAGGGAGCCAATGTGGCTCAGGGACCCCTCGACTTCAGGACCGTCGAGGTGGAAGGAGAAATGGGCATACAGTGTTTTAGCCCCACTTGTGACTGTTCTAGAGAGACATTGACATGGTGGTCCTACTGTGAATGTTGCGGTGTGCGGTTACTGAAGTCTATTGTGCCCCAGCATGCAGAAGTTTCCAGTGAAGAGGTTGAAGTCCCCTTGGTGGCGATGCGCCTACCGGCGAACCACCCCAACGATGATGCAGAGGATACGGACCCTGCTGTAGGCCCGTGTGCCCTACAATGGTCAGTCCGACCTACTACAGAGGTAACATCGGTCCTAGGCATGGGACCAGTACCTACAGACGACCAGGGTGAGTCGACTGCCCCAGGGGTGTCGGGGGTGAGCCTCCAGGTGACCGCGGAGCACGATGGCTCCTTAAGTCTGGTCGCCCGGGCGAAGGGCTCCCCTCTGCATCGTGTCTTGGTGGAGGTGTCCTCATTAGAAGGTAGCTGTCCAGAGATGAGAGTGGACCAGTATCTACCGTCGATCCTTCCGGAAGAAGGGAAGCCCATCGTCAGCCAGCAGAATGGTAAGGAACCCTCTTGTTCCCCACCGACTCCGATGGAGGTGGCCGTGGAGAAGGCCCAAGCTACGGTTCCTGAGCGGAGTGTGAGCCCGTGTGCTCCGACGCAAGTGGTCCCAGGACTGGGATCCAACGCTACCGAGTTTTCAGCGCGTAAGTGGACTGCCCCAGAAGGGCCGGGGGCAGGTCCCGATACCACCAAGGTGGGAACTGACAGCGTCCCCGAGGACCTGTTGGCCACCGTGAATCACCGCAGGGGTAAGGTGTCTACTTTTTCCCCCCTGCCAGGTGAAACCGAGACGTTGTTCAGTGCTCGCTTCTCAGTGGAAGCCTCGCAAACTTATGTGGACAAGGACTGTGTAAAGGAAGATCCAGGGAGACTGGCCTCCTTTAAGCCCAGAAAGGAGCGTGCCATTCGCCAGGTGGTGGACCGCGGGAAAGGTCCTGGCCTCCTGGTCTACCGCATCCCTGCCGCGGATGACTGGGTAAAGGCCCAATTCAGAGACACTGTGCTACTCCTTCCACCAGGGGGAGGAAGTAGCGAAGAGCCAGTAGCTGTCGCTTTAGGGTGTACTCTCCGAGAGATTCACCCCGGGGAGGCTCACGGACGCAAAAGTGAGGTACCCCCATCTGATCAGTTAGGGGCACCCCACAAATGGTCTCAGCAAGCAGCTGATACTCAGCTGGCCTCGGGTAATAATGGGTGTGATGTGTCCGGTTTCATGGATGTTGCAGCCGATCTGTTAAGTGTACGGGTTATGCCATGTCATTTTTCACTGTGTAAAATTGTGCCATGTGATGCCGTTCCCCAAGCGAGGGCGTTGGGTTTTTAACCAGGGGGAGAGTGTAGCCAGGTCATCTTTTTCCCCCTGCGACCCCCCCGGGCGCCTCCATGGCCACGGCCGCTGTCGGGTACTGCCAGCGGCAAGAGGCAGACCCGACGGGCATTCCGGAGGGTGGGGGCCAAGCAGGGAGCAGCGCGGCTTCTCCTGCCTGTGGCCGGTTGCCGGGGACGCGATCGGGCCGTTGCTAAGGCCGCGATCGCGTCTCTAAGGTCCCTGGCGGCCGCAGAGCAGGGCGCCGCCATTGAGCCTCAAGTCGCGCATGCGCAGTGATCGCGCGAGGGCAGGAGAGCCCCAGATAGTTCGCGCATGCGCAGATAGGGGTAGGGAGCTAAGGCAGCTATTAGGAGGTCGCGCGAGAGTAGGGAAGCATAGGGAGAGATTGCGGCGGCCATTGGGAGCTAGTGTAGGCAGAGGGGAGGAGCGCACGCGGCCCCAATGTTATTGTAAGGGCCTCGGGACTACAATTCCCATGAGGCATAGCGAGGCAGGCACCAGGTGCCTGATAGGAGCCAATAGGGCTGCAGGACTGCCCTGGAGGGAGATAGATACATTTGGCGGGCTGGAGCTGCGTGTCAGTCAGGAAGAAGCAGGGCAAGGAGACAGACAGAGGAAGGAGGTAGGGTGCAGGAGCCGGAGACTCCCTGCACTAAGGCCCTAGTTAACCCTGTATTACCCCAGGTTAGGGAGTGTTGCCAGGGATAGTCCTAGAGAGGTTCCCTGTCACTCATGGTAGTCAGAGCTGGGGGATAGCAAGGGATAAGGGGTTTGAGGTTAGTCTGCAGAGCGTTGCGGCAGGCGTTTAGGTGAGTTAGTGGCACGAGACAGCTGGGGGGTTCATAGCGGTAACCAGTCCGGGGAGCCATAGCCCAGGGTCCGTGTTGCGAGTGGCGAGGCCACTGGGGGGGTTTCATAGCGGTAACCAATCCGGGGAGCCATAGCCCAGGGCGGCGTTGCGCGTAGTACGAGGCAACTGGGGGGGGTTCATAGCGGTAACCAGTCCGGGGATCCATGGCCCAGGGCCCGTATTATGAGTAGGGTGGGTACAAGACCTACCTATATAGGATAGGCAACCCCGAAGGCCCTAGGAGATTGACCCTTAAGCCACCATAGGTTGCTGTATTAATAGGGACGGCCTATAGTGCAGAACGTGTCCCTTAGGTAGGTAGGGACACAGAGAAATATCGTTGTTCCCGGGAAGCGGTGGGACCCTCGTTGGGGTCCCCGGCGGAAGTACCTGAATAAGGATCAGACGGACGTCTGACCCTTTGAGAAGTGTGTTGCGGGCCCGAGCATCGGAGTGCTCGGAAGGTATTTCTACACATGTGCACCAACAGGCCTAATAGATAACTTAGTGACTGCGCAGTCACCCACGACCTCCGTAGGAGTACGGGACATGTGGGTGGGGGATTACAGGACACTGGGTGGGAACGTCAGACATTGGGCCTGAGATGCATAAGGTGATGATGTTATGTAATGTGTTATATGTTCATAGTAAAGCCCTTAGTATATATATAATCACTGTGTGTGTATTTTCTTATTGGGTTCCTATGTAGGGTCATTCTACATTTCCATAGAATCCTACATAGGTGGAGGCGCTGAACCAAGAAGATCCGTTCCAGAGGATTCACCCCAGGCTCTCATTAGCGGAGGCTCAGACCTCCTGTGAGCCTGCAGGTATACGCACCACACCGGTAACACTGCATGTTCTACTCACCTACACTATATATGAGATTGGGTGGGGTGGAATACCCGTTACATATATAAACACACTGACCCATGTGTGCATCCACACACTGATAGCTCCTACTGCTATCTATATACACACCGGCTGGGTCCCATATGCATATCCAGTAGCTGCTACCTAATATATATATATATATATATATATATATATATATATATATATATATATGCACACTGGTCCCGACCCTGCTCCTCCTATCAGTATGCATCATCTGCTCCTATCGCTGTGATATTTACCGATCCGTAAATGCCAACCTGCCCTCATCCTTAACCTTACTTTTCTACCTAATCTCTTGTTCGTCTCCTTACATGATGTGCCTTCCTTGTAACTGCTTATTGTTCTGCCTAAACGTATCCTGTGCCCTAACTCTTCCTATTACCATACTAACATCTTATCCCTAATCTCACCCTAATCCTAACCTCCTTTATTTGCCCTGTCTGGTTATCCTGCGGTATAAATGATAAATGTTATTCTGAGTGTGTCCCAGTGTCATCCGCTTGGCATATCAAACTGTCAGTTTACCTCCCCACCCCCTCCCACCAGGACTTTATACTACATGCCAGGAGAGGCTAGAACAGGCGTCTGGGGACCTTCGTTAGTAGAAGAAGAATGATGTTTTTTAGATGTCTAGCAGTAAATGGGTTGACCATGTAGGATATATTTAACTCACCTTCATTTACTGGGTTAATTCTCTCAAGACACCTGTTATTGTGGTAGAGTCAAGCAGTGCATTTCTTGCAACAATGTTCCAGACAATGAATGCTTGGGGCTACCTATGTAGAACTCACAACAACCCAAGGTGAAGGGAGCAGGTCCTCTTTCAAACATGAATGTGCCTATATTTGCAGAAGAAGAGATGTTTCCTTTGATGCACTGCAAGATATTCTGCTTGCGGCGGTGTCAACATGTAAGCAGTGGGATGTTCGGGTTTGAAGCAGATTTCTAACCAAGAAAGGTTTTTTACGTTAGGGTTTTTATGCAGGGGGAAAAAAGGGAGAAAACATAACATACGTGGACACAACTGGTACCCTGATACATTGATGCAGGATAAACATGCCTGTATTATTGTGTCATGTTACTGTAGCTCCAAACTTGATTTCATACATGGTTTCCCAAGAGACCTGGGGTAAATTGGCCAGTGTTGACCCCACTCCTCCTATTCCTTTCTCCCCGTACTTGATACATGGTCCTGCTCCAGAAGTCACGCCTTACAGCTGTGTTTGTTTTTATTTAATTCAGAGCTGTTGAATAGGTTGTTAGCCTCACCCATACTGTAGGGGTTAATCGCACTTGTTATATTACACATGACATGATGGCCCTACAATGACATACTTCACAATGTCTTTCTGCCCTCCTCTTCCCCGGCACCTTAGGGATTAGTTCTACAGCATTGTGTACATTGGTGACATCATATAAACTTAACATACAATAATACAGATGCAACTGTATTGTAAAGCCAGGGATCAGAACGGTCTGATGTCTTACTACATACAGAATAATGGGCACTCTAGGTGGGCCAAGTGGTTATTTTCTGCCGTATGTTTCTATTTATGTGCAATATATTCCTTATGCTATGCTGTGTCCTTGTTCCATAGGGGTACATGGGTTACATGTATTTTATACAGCACTAGCTGAGAGACCCGGCGTTGCCCGGGATGTAATGTTCCCGCTCCTCTCTCTCTCCTCTCCCCTTCCCCCTCTCTCTGTTTGTCCCCCATTCACATCAATCCAGTTCCCCCCTCCCTCCTTTACAGCTCTGTTTGTCCCCCTTTACAGCTTCATGCAGTGTGTGTGCGTCAGTCATTGTGTGTGCGTCAGTCAGTCACTGTGTGTGTGCGTGCGCGTCAGTGAGTCTGACGCTGAAACACAAACACACACACACACAGACTGACTGACGCACACACACACACAGTCAGTGTGTGCGTGTGTGTGTGCGTGCGTCAGTCAGAGTGTGTGCGTGCGTCAGTCAGGGTGTGCGTGCGTCAGTCAGGGTGTGTGTGCGTCAGTCAGGGTGTGTGCGTGCGTCAGTCAGGGTGTGTGCGTGCATCAGTCAGGGTGTGTGCGTGCATCAGTCAGGGTGTGTGCGTGCGTCAGTCAGGGTGTGTGCGTGCGTCAGTCAGGGTTTGTGTGCGTGCGTCAGTCAAAGGGCAGGCATGGGGGGAGTGAAGGGCAATTGTAGGGGGCTGAAGGGCAGGGGTAGGCGGGGTGAAGGGCAGGGGTAGGGGGGTGAAGGGCAGGGGTAGGGGGGGTGAAGGGCAGGGGTGGTGGGGGGTGAAGGGCAGGGGTTGGGGGGTGAAGGGCAGGGGTAGGGGGGGGTGAAGTGCAGGGGTAGGGGGGGTGAAGGGCAGGGGGGGGGTGAAGGGCAGGGGTAGGGGGGGGTGAAGGGCAGGGGCAGGGGGGGGTGAAGGGCAGGGGTCCACACAGACACACAGACACACAGACACACACAACGGGAGTGAGAGGTGGTGGAGAGTGGGACTGCCGCAGATCTGAGGAGGCTGCTTGGCCCCCCAGCGGCCGGTGAGTTAGCGGCGGGGAGGTAAGGGAGCGCCGGGGAGGTAAGGGAGCGGCGGGGGGTAAGGGAGCGGTGGGGAGGTAAGGGAGCGGCGGGGGGTAAGGGAGCAGCGGGGGGGGTAAGGGAGCGGTGGGGAGGTAAGGGAGCGGTGAGGGGTAAGGGAGCGGCGGGGGGGTAAGGGAGCAGCGGGGAGGTAAGGGAGCGTTGGTGGCTGGGGTAGGAAGGCCGCGCTTACCCTCCGTCCGGGAGCCGGTGCAGGGTGGCGCACGTGATGGGGGGGGACGGGGGCAGAGTGTGTGTGTGTGTGTGTCCTTTGGCCTGTCACTCCGCCTCAGGCCAATGAGAGGTGTGCAGGGGCGGGCGGGCCAAGGGAGCAATCTCATTGACCTGGCCCAAGGTCCAATGGGATTGCCGCTAGGGACACAGGGAGGGACACAGGGAGGGACACAGGGAGACACATACAGACACGGACACATAAGACGCTTTCAGAAATATATAGTAGATTCAAATCTAATGCTCTGCAATGAGTTGATTCTTTTCCAGTGTCAACGAGTTGGGTTGATTTGTGTTATAAATGCATCAAATTTAAGTCTGAATTGTGCCTACACTGGTTCCAACAAGTAGTTAACCTTTTCCCTGACAGAGGAACATGTGATGTACTGTAGAGAAATGCATTGTTGGCACCAGTGGCAGTGATGGGGTTGAGGCTCCATGCAATTGCCTTCTCTAATATCTCTCCAGAACAGTGGTTTTCAACCATAAGGAACCCTATAATTGTATTGTGAAATTCTGCGGAACCTCAACCCTCTCTAAGAGCGCGTCTGAGATCAGATGCATTTTAAAGAACCCCCAACCCTTACTAATAGCGCGTCTGAGATCAGATGCATTGTAAGAAACCCCAACCCTCTCTAATAGCGCGTCTGAGTTCAGATGCATTGTAAGGAACCCCAACCCTCTCTAATAGCACGTCTGTGATCAGATGCATTGTAAGGGACCCCAACCCTCTCTAATAGCGCGTCTGAGATCAGATGCATTCTAAGGAACCCCAACCCTCTCTAATAGCGCTTATGAGATCAGATGCATTGTAAGGAACCTAACCCTATCTAATAGCACGTCTGTGATCAGATGCATTGTAAGGGACCCCAACCCTCTCTAATAGCGTGTCTGAGATCAGATGCATTGTAAGGAACCCCAACCCTATCTAATAGCGCGTCTGAGATCAGATGCATTGTAAGGAACCCCAACCCGCTCTAATAGCGCGTCTGAGATCAGATGCATTGTAAATTCTTCTGTATTTGGTCCAATTTTCAAATGACCTTAACATTGCAAGGAAAACACTCAAATTAAAAGAAAAAGCGCACAGAGACAATTTCAATCAAAGAAAGCAGTACTTTATGTAAAAAATAACAGGTCACAAAACTTTCTATAAAAAACGTTCAGATCTCCCAGTTAGGTCACAGATGTAAACTTCAGCAAGTGGACAGTCCCACACAACCCCTGATGAAGTGTTAAATCAACACGAAACGCGTAGAGGTAAAGTTTGCGTTCAGTAACACGTGACGCCTGAGACCGTGACCTGACTGAGAGATCTGCATGTTTTTTATTGTAAGTTTTGTGACTTGTAATTTTTTCTTTACCGCTTTCTTTTTTGAATTTGTCTCTCTGTGCGCATTTTCTTTTAAGAGAGCTAAGGCACAGACTTTTTCCTAAGCCAAGGTCTGGGAGGGAGAAAGAGGGGAGTTCTGGTGCTGTCAATGATTCACTGGGTGGGAACAATTGTAGGAGAAACATCACTTGGTTTTGTTGAATTTCATTGATCCCGTGCATAAAACAGCTTTAAATCTGCCTGCATTACAAGCGTGTTAGATTAACGTCACTTTAATGGTCTCTGTGACCACTCTGCAACCACGCTGCTCAAACCCAGGGGAGCTCAGGATCCCCATGGTCAGCGCAGGGGCAGGAAACACTGCCGTGAAATTGTATGGGGCTCAGGGTAATTAAAAAAGTGAGATCCTATTCCCTTCCTTTAACCCTTTTGGTGCAGGACAATACATTGTACTTCACAAGGGAAATGCTATTCTGCATCTCTTGTGTTTGGTTTCTTCTTTAGCTTTAAATGCATAGCTTTAAAAAAAAAAATCTTGTAATTGTGAAGCAACATATAGGGATGTTATTATTATTACTATTATTACTATAGTAAGAAGTTAGTTCCTTAAACACATCTGATAACTCTTGTGTGTGTGTATATATATAGCCTTAAGAAGATTCTCCATCTAGTCCATTTTGCCCCATATATCAAGCAATTAATCTGCTGCTGACTGTGGAAGAGGTGGGTGGGAGAGTAACATGCGTATCCATTGGGACACTTTGCACCTGCCCCTTTACCTGATAACATGTCATGAATATTTATGCTTTTCTAATTATGTAAGGCAAACGAGACCCACTGGAAAGTCATCCTGATGCATTGAGGAGACTGCTCGGTTCAGACCTGACTGTCAATAGCTATTAGCAGAGACAAAGACTGGCAGAGACAGAGGCTGGAGCAATCAGAGAGACAGGCAGAGGCAGTGAGGCAGGCTGTGTAAGAATGGGAGAGTGTAAAAGAGAGAAGCAGTTGGGAATTGAACACAAGGTTGGGACACAGGGATAGAGAAACATAGATAGAGACACAAAGGGCTTTAGGTTTCAAAGTCTCAAAGCTGCAAAAAAAATGCATGAGCTATACCAATAAGAACAAACTAATACATAAGTCCCAAATTGAGGCAGATACAGAAATACATTTTGGACAGAGCTGAATATTGACACAAAAGTCAGAGAACATGCACCAAGAGAGAGAGAGAGAGGAAATGGAGAGATGCCATAATGTAAATAGAAGAACAGAGTGGTGCATAAACACAGAGAAAGGGGGGGAGATAAACACATATATATGTAGCCATGCATGTAAAATGGTCTGCAGTTCCACTCCTGCTGGCAGTAAGCCTGGTAAGTTACAGAGTTGCCAGCAGTAATCATGGAGGTTTGCCCTCACACCCTGGTGAGGTGTCATATACATGGAGGGGAGTGGTTGCATACTCTGAGTCCATTGTTAGTGACATCAGAGCTGTGACAGTTCCTGAAGTATATAAGGCACAGCACTGCCCAAAGTTAGTTGTTGGAGGAAGGAATAAGTCGGGGTTGAGACTTATGAGTGATGGGCCCTGTAACAGGGGACTTATCCCTGTTCAGGTAATGTGCCCCTAATCCAGCAGTGTGGTGGTTAACTGCTGGTAGTCAATTAACAAAACACCACCTGCCTGATTAGATGGCTTAGAAAGCCTGTCCTTTGAAACAGGAAGTGAGAACTCCTTAGCTGTGACTGAGAGCTGAACTTGGGAGAGAGAGCAGAGATTGTCTTTGACTCTCACAACAGTCTTGAGCCCTGCCAGAAGAAACAGCAGAGTTGCTTACAAGACACAGGGAAAACTTCTAAACCTGTATGCTGACCAACCCTGGAGACAAGGGAGCTGAAGCAGGAACAGTGAAGATTTTCCCTCCAAACCACAAGGAACAGGTAAGACTTTCATTCTTAAAAGACTGCTTATATCTGCTTATTGCATGCTATGTGTTTGGGGCTGCGAGAACTGCTTGACTAAGGGAGATGTGAATTATTGCATAGTGTTTCACTAGAAATACTCCCAAGTGAATAGAAGCTTTGTTCCCCCCCCCCCCTGTGTTTGGATAAATTTCCTGATGAAAAGGAAAAGGCACAATAAAGCCTTATTATAATTTCACATTATAAACGACTCCAAGTGTGTACCTCTGTGAACGTCCGTCTACAGGCCCACTAGTGCAGTAACTAGTGGCCCGCTTCTACGTTAAGTAGCATCAAGCCTGACAAGGCCACACTGTGTCCAGGGACCTGGCACAGGGGTGATCTCCCTACGGGGAGAGGGGATCCCACTCCATTGGGAGGGCGTACCTTTCTAAGGGACAGAACGGCGAGATGTGCGGCTGAGCTAACCACTGCAAGGGGCAGCTGGCCCATACACCAAGCAACAATAAACATGCTCTTGATAAAAGATTCAGATATCAATCATAAAGTATAAATTAATATAACAGTGATACTTATATAAACATATAGGAAGATGCAGCTGTAACCCGGCTGAGGTTTGCTCGGTCAATCCTCTTGGTACAGAATGGCGATGGGGTCTCCGGGAAGCGCAATATATGTAATAAAAAATAAAACAGTGATGGTGCAATATTGTTAAAGCAAGGTTAGTGAATTTAAATAGTGATGACACGGCTTTCTATATATATACTCACAAACGTGTGAGGTTTTGCAGGCACATAAAGGTATCTTTTAAGGCATTCATTCAATCGCCAGGAGATGCAGAGATCAGTGTTTCACCGCATGTATGGACTCCCAGGAACCTTATTTAAAAGATACAACTGGACATAGTGCAGACTGTATATATAGTTTATCAAAGGTAAGTAAAATCAGTTACACTCACATATTTTCAGATACAGGTAAGCATTTTAGATCGCAATGGATCTCTCTGGCTGGGTCGATGGTGTCTCAGCTTCCCCTCTCTCGTGGCGTGCGTTCCACCAGTGCGTTCCAGACACCGGAAGTGATGTCATCCGCCGCGTCCACTTCCTGGGGTTCCAGCCGTCTCAGGGATAGAGCGTCACTCTACGCGTTTCACCACATAGGTTTCATCAGGAGTGACATCCTATTGCTTCATGGGGATATATATACCCTCAATTCTATTCTTATTGGTTGTTAATCCACCTGATTTTGTTCAAGTTAATCAAGCATGTTTAAGACTATAGTGGAAATGGAACGAGAATATCTCTGTACCGCATATGTTATTTACTCATCTATTGGCAATAATAAAGTGCAATTGACATACATTTTATACAATAGATCATAAAATATACATATACATTTTATACACTTGGTTTTAAAATACATTTAATGTGTCCTCAGACCATATTTGACAATAAAATAATAGTAAAATGGTTATAAAATCAATTTTTGTTTAAAATGTTAAAATAACTAAAGTGCAATATTTAAACAACAAATTTAAAAACAGACAGTCAAGGGAATCTTCCCTATACTAGGGGGATGGAGATAAAAAGTGCATAAATTATGTTGGCAAAGGCAGTTTCTAAAATGAGAGTAAAAACAAATGATTAGTTCATTTTAAAATCATAAAAAAGGTTTCAAATCGAAATCTAAGTTCAGACCGGACGGAGACATAGTTTTTAATTCATACATCCAGAAAGACTCTCTTTTGATCAATGCTGTGTGTCTGTTTCCCCCTCTCCAATGGGGCATAACCTGCTCTATTGCTTTAAATTTTAACCCTTTCGGGTCCGCGTTATGTGCCATTAGAAAGTGGTTTGGAACACTATGGGCAACAGACACACAGCATTGATCAAAAGAGAGTCTTTCTGGATGTATGAATTAAAAACTATGTCTCCGTCCGGTCTGAACTTAGATTTCGATTTGAAACCTTTTTTATGATTTTAAAATGAACTAATCATTTGTTTTTACTCTCATTTTAGAAACTGCCTTTGCCAACATAATTTATGCACTTTTTATCTCCATCCCCCTAGTATAGGGAAGATTCCCTTGACTGTCTGTTTTTAAATTTGTTGTTTAAATATTGCACTTTAGTTATTTTAACATTTTAAACAAAAATTGATTTTATAACCATTTTACTATTATTTTATTGTCAAATATGGTCTGAGGACACATTAAATGTATTTTAAAACCAAGTGTATAAAATGTATATGTATATTTTATGATCTATTGTATAAAATGTATGTCAATTGCACTTTATTATTGCCAATAGATGAGTAAATAACATATGCGGTACAGAGATATTCTCGTTCCATTTCCACTATAGTCTTAAACATGCTTGATTAACTTGAACAAAATCAGGTGGATTAACAACCAATAAGAATAGAATTGAGGGTATATATATCCCCATGAAGCAATAGGATGTCACTCCTGATGAAACCTATGTGGTGAAACGCGTAGAGTGACGCTCTATCCCTGAGACAGCTGGAACCCCAGGAAGTGGACGCGGCGGATGACATCACTTCCGGTGTCTGGAACGCACTGGTGGAACGCACGCCACGAGAGAGGGGAAGCTGAGACACCATCGACCCAGCCAGAGAGATCCATTGCGATCTAAAATGCTTACCTGTATCTGAAAATATGTGAGTGTAACTGATTTTACTTACCTTTGATAAACTATATATACAGTCTGCACTATGTCCAGTTGTATCTTTTAAATAAGGTTCCTGGGAGTCCATACATGCGGTGAAACACTGATCTCTGCATCTCCTGGCGATTGAATGAATGCCTTAAAAGATACCTTTATGTGCCTGCAAAACCTCACACGTTTGTGAGTATATATATAGAAAGCCGTGTCATCACTATTTAAATTCACTAACCTTGCTTTAACAATATTGCACCATCACTGTTTTATTTTTTATTACATATATTGCGCTTCCCGGAGACCCCATCGCCATTCTGTACCAAGAGGATTGACCGAGCAAACCTCAGCCGGGTTACAGCTGCATCTTCCTATATGTTTATATAAGTATCACTGTTATATTAATTTATACTTTATGATTGATATCTGAATATTTAGAGCGCCACATTTTGATAAGTTTCCTTTTGTATGCACTTTCTCTATATCAAGGCTGCACCTAATAGATTCAGTTGTTTGAAAATTGCACATTATTTGTACTGTAGATTCAATGGCTAGCTCCAATATATTTCAAAATAGGAGTAACAGACATCTTAATTTAGACACATATTTTAAGGATGCCAATCTCTCATTCAAAGAGGACCAAGAACAGATAAATGCCACTTGTATTAAACTAGAACGCACAATGATCAAAGACACCAAAAAATGGATAGATCTACTGTTTCTAAAGAAATATGTAGAATATAAAATAATCCCAAGAGGACTGAGGGTCCAAAAAAATCCATCTATGGATTTAAGTGATGAGGACTTTTTATTAAAGTGGAATAGTGCACAAGACGAGTGCTCTTTCAATCTAATTAAAATTATTATGTCGCAACAGGAAAAGCATTTAAAAAAACTAGACAAGGAAATAGAAGATCTACGTCTAGAACTAGGATCTCTAGAAAATATTAAAGACTATACTGAGCGAGACCAAAAAATACAAAAAAATATTGATAACTTTAAAAAGGAAGTAATTGAAATCAAACTACAAAAATTCAGAAGGGATCAGGATGATTATGCCAAAGGAATAGAGAGGACCTGGAATAAGGGCCAAAAAAATGGCAAAAAATCACCAACTAGCCCTGACCCATCTGGGGAAAAAAATCCCATAACTACTTCCACTATGGACACCTCATATAGAGGGAGATTTGTAGAGTATTACCCCAAAAACCATGCAGGTTTCCTACCACAGATATTAGTCAAGAAAAACGATGTTAAACACCCACCTATTGGGGGGAAATTTAAAGAAAAAACTAAACATCTGGAGATAAAAGATATCATAGAATCCTCAGGAAAGGAAAAATCAAAAATGGGGCAATCAATTGATTCACCCTCCCCCTCGTCCTCTTCTTCTTTTTTGGTACAAGGGGGGTGTATGAGTTCCTGGGAAACCAGGAATCCATTTCACCCCCTAACAATTCCAAAACCAGGTCTTGTCCAAAGAAACAAAAGACGCATGTCAGAGGGAGACGAGGGGGCAGATTACGGAAAGGCAAGAAAAATACAATAAATACCACTAAAAATATTTTTAATTTGAGCAAAAAAATTTTAACGGATTGTGAAAATAAAGTGATTAGTAAGGGACTTACATTTGCTCCCACCATTGGACCAAATAAATTTGGTCTTTATGTAGATACAAATAAATTCTTAAGAACACTAACACTAAAAAGATTTTTTATGAATAAAGATGTGGAGTCTAGAAATTGGGAAAATAAAAACAATAATTCATCATCCCCAAATACTAGTACCACAAGCTTTGTCCATTCGAAATTTAAACCTCAATCACAATTTTTCCCCAAATTCGCTAAGGGAAATCACCTTGAGGTATTTTTTCAATTAGTAACAAAAGATTTGGAATCCTTATGTAACAATAAGGACAGGCAACATCATAACCTGACTAAAGAGGAAAAAATAGCGCTAGAAGGTCTAACATCAGACAAAACGATTGTGATCAAACCAGCAGATAAGGGGGGGGGTGTTGTGATTTTGGATCATGAATATTATATGCAAGAATCAAATAAAATTTTGGGCGATAGAACAACATATCAGAAATTGAAGTCTAATCCCACTAAACATTATAGAAAAGAACTTCAAGCCCTATTGGAGGATGGTAGAGGACTGGGAATTCTGGAGGAACATGAATTTCAGTTCCTAGATGTGCAGGATCCAGTCTTCCCGGTCTTTTACTTTCTTCCAAAAATCCATAAAAACATCACACACCCCCCAGGAAGACCAATAATATCTGGGATCGGATCATTAACAGCTAACCTGTCAGAATTTATTGATAGCTATTTACAGGATAGTGTAAAAAATCTAAAATCTTATTTAAAAGACACCAGTGATGCTATCGGGGCCCTTAGGAATATAGAGTGGCAAAATAATTATATATTGGTGACCACCGATGTTACAGCCCTGTACACTTCAATAAAGCATGAGGATGGATGCAGGGCGGTAAAAATGTTCCTAGAAAAAGAAGGGATACTCCCAGGGGTACAGATAGAATTCCTCATCAGATGTATCCGATTTGTGTTAACCAAAAATTTCTTTTGGTTTAATGAGGAGTTCTACCTGCAATTGTGTGGAACCGCCATGGGGACCAAATTTGCTCCCAGCTATGCAAACCTACTCATGGCCATGTGGGAAGATCTGTACATATGGTCTTGGGTGGGTCGGGGTGCAAATTTGGTCACATGGCGGAGGTTCATTGACGATATTGTCTTTGTTTGGAAGGGTTCATTGGAGGATTTGGAAACATTTTTCATGTATATGAACAATAATGATTTAAACCTTAGATTTACCTCCACCTTCAGTAAGACCACTGTTAACTTTCTGGACCTAACAATCTACATTGAAAATAATGTTGTTAAGACAAAAAATTTCTTCAAAGATGTAGATGCTAATAATTACATCCTGCAGTCAAGCTGCCATCTGAATAGATGGATAAAAAATATTCCATACGGCCAATACTGCAGAATCAAACGAAATTGCACTGATAATGAGGTGTATGAAGAACAATCTACTATATTGTCCAGAAAGTTTTCAGAACGGAATTACAAATCAAATGTGATCCAAAAAGCATTGGATAAAACAAGACAAATATCAAGAGAGTCCATGTTAACTCCTAAAATAAAATCTAGTGGAGACAACAAACTGAAAGTACCCTTTATTACCCAATACAATAGAGATGCACACAAAATAAATAACATACTGAATAAACACTGGTCAATCTTAAAGAATGATCCCATCATAGGTACCTCTTTACCAGATAGAGTCCAAATGGTGTATAAAAAAGCACCAAATATAAAGAAACTAGTAGCACCTAGCGCCTTGAGGGGTCCCTTAACCACAAAAAATCCTACGTGGTTGGATCCCCCTAAAGGATTCTTTGATTGCAAATTCTGCACAGCCTGCCACTACAGTTGTAAAACAACAAATACCTTCCAGTCTAACATTACTAAGAAGGTATACAATATAAAACATCATTTAAACTGTAGATCCAACTTTGTTGTATATTTGATCGAATGCGAGTGTGGTCTCCAATACATAGGGAAAACCATTAGACCCCTGAAAACACGTATTTTGGAACACATAGGGAATATAAAAAGAAAAATGACAACCCATAGTGTTCCAAACCACTTTCTAATGGCACATAACGCGGACCCGAAAGGGTTAAAATTTAAAGCAATAGAGCAGGTTATGCCCCATTGGAGAGGGGGAAACAGACACACAGCATTGATCAAAAGAGAGTCTTTCTGGATGTATGAATTAAAAACTATGTCTCCGTCCGGTCTGAACTTAGATTTCGATTTGAAACCTTTTTTATGATTTTAAAATGAACTAATCATTTGTTTTTACTCTCATTTTAGAAACTGCCTTTGCCAACATAATTTATGCACTTTTTATCTCCATCCCCCTAGTATAGGGAAGATTCCCTTGACTGTCTGTTTTTAAATTTGTTGTTTAAATATTGCACTTTAGTTATTTTAACATTTTAAACAAAAATTGATTTTATAACCATTTTACTATTATTTTATTGTCAAATATGGTCTGAGGACACATTAAATGTATTTTAAAACCAAGTGTATAAAATGTATATGTATATTTTATGATCTATTGTATAAAATGTATGTCAATTGCACTTTATTATTGCCAATAGATGAGTAAATAACATATGCGGTACAGAGATATTCTCGTTCCATTTCCACTATAGTCTTAAACATGCTTGATTAACTTGAACAAAATCAGGTGGATTAACAACCAATAAGAATAGAATTGAGGGTATATATATCCCCATGAAGCAATAGGATGTCACTCCTGATGAAACCTATGTGGTGAAACGCGTAGAGTGACGCTCTATCCCTGAGACGGCTGGAACCCCAGGAAGTGGACGCGGCGGATGACATCACTTCCGGTGTCTGGAACGCACTGGTGGAACGCACGCCACGAGAGAGGGGAAGCTGAGACACCATCGACCCAGCCAGAGAGATCCATTGCGATCTAAAATGCTTACCTGTATCTGAAAATATGTGAGTGTAACTGATTTTACTTACCTTTGATAAACTATATATACAGTCTGCACTATGTCCAGTTGTATCTTTTAAATAAGGTTCCTGGGAGTCCATACATGCGGTGAAACACTGATCTCTGCATCTCCTGGCGATTGAATGAATGCCTTAAAAGATACCTTTATGTGCCTGCAAAACCTCACACGTTTGTGAGTATATATATAGAAAGCCGTGTCATCACTATTTAAATTCACTAACCTTGCTTTAACAATATTGCACCATCACTGTTTTATTTTTTATTACATATATTGCGCTTCCCGGAGACCCCATCGCCATCTTGATAAAAGATACCCTCATGTCTGGAGTTACTCTACAGAGGATGGCACCACAGAGAAGTTCCTCATCAGAACCATCTCCCTGCGGACGCAGAGATCCTGATAGGTGGAGGCGCTGCACGTGATATAGGTAGGACTCACACACACTACCTCAGCTGCCTGTCTGGGTTGACAATCCCCGAACACCATCATGCGGGAGACTCAGGAGTCCTGTTGCCAACAGGTGCACCACCAGACACGACCATGTAATGGGGCTGGATAGACCACAGGGGCCAATATGAGATTGGGTGGGGGCCCAAGACCCGTTACATATACATAAAGAGAAGCAGAGAGAACAGAGAACGTTGGAACACTCACAGAAATCGGGGAGAGAGAGACTGACTGATTGACTATGTTTCCCGTGTGTCAGGGCAGAGCCTCAATGGGCAAAGCCCAATAAAAGAAAATCAAGTAGTTCCTGCTACCACCACTTTCCCTCCACTGTCACCCTCTGAAACGAAAAAGTGCAGTGCCCGGGAGTTGCATGGGGTCATTTACCAAAGTCTCCTGGCTGAAAAACTGGGGCAAAACCTGCGTGGAAATGCTGTTCCAGATTTATCAGAATAGAAAGTTCCTTTGGTTTCAATGAAAAATGTATTCTCTTGATAAATGTTATGCCATTTATATTCTGGAGTGCAACTTTCTTGAACTCATTGGTGATTGACAGTTCTTGGTGATTGACATTTCTTGGTGACTGACAGTTATCACGCTTGGGAAAGTCACAGCCCACAATCCTTGAAGCAGCATGACTAATGGTCACCATGTGCTGCAGCCCTACTAACTGCTCTTTCTTCCTAGCCAACTGCTCAGGACAGGTAAGTCCATTGGGAAGTGGAAGGGGCTGGGGTAAAATCCTCCATCACATTAATCACCACATAACTGAAAAAATAGTATGTGGCAAAATAAAATACAAACTAGAAACCCTCACACAGTATCAGGGTCAAAGGCCCCAAGCCAAGCAGAGATAGACTCAACCTAGAAGTTAAGACAGTCTGACTTAGAGAAAACCAGAAGCCCCAGGGAACAGACTGCACTGACTGTGTGACCTGGGTGAGCACGAAACAGACTTCCTGATACACTGCACCAAATACTTCACAATAAAGAGCACACACTTCCAGAAGTAGCTGTCTACCAAACCTTGGACAATCTAGACAAGCAGCACAAACTGGCCATCCTGTTAGTGGAGGAAGAGGCCACAATGAAAATACTGGAATCTGTTTTGGGTCTTGATTTTATTAGAGGAACATACATGTACAGTAGAGAGAAAGGGAGACAGAGGAAGACACATCAAACTAGAGAGCAAGAGACAGAGGGACATACAGAGAGAATGAGAGATGGGAACCACATACATGCAAGGAGAGAGAGAGTGAGAGAGAAAGACTCATACAGAGGGAGAGAGAGAGACTCAAACAGAGGTAGTCAGCTCACGACGACTACACAGACAAATAGACAGAACGCCTACAGAGGTGTTAAACTGGAGAGGACGCAACCCACAAAGAACCTTACTAGGAGCGGTGAAGAGACCTAGCACGAGTCGATGCTCCTCTTCCGGCCGCGCCACCCCTTTACCCCCTTCCTACCCACCTCCTTTTTTTTTTTTTTTTATTATTTTTTTTTTTTCTTTATTGATTTTGTGTTTGTCAATTTGAATCAATCGTACTATGTGAATTATGTTATTATCTTTATTGCTAGTCTACCCAAAACAATCCGGTCGAGTAGGGCCCGAAAAACCGGGATATGTCTCACAAGCTGACATACGGTACTGTCTATAGCGGAGATTAACACTAAAAATGAATGTAATGTATACTGTATTCAGTATCACTTGTTTGGAAAAATGCAATAAAATTTAAGTTACAAAAAAAAACAGAGGTAGAGAGAAAAAAATAAGAGAAAAAAACATGCAGAGTTAGAAGACAGAAAAACAAATGCAGTCACACAAAAAAAAAATTCTTTACTAAGTCCCCGATGCAATTCAAAACTGTATATTAAGAAGGGACTAAAGTTCCCATTCCTAAGCAAACCACGTTCACACGGATTTTGTATAATTTTGTATTTTGTGTAATTACTTTGACAAAAGTACATAATCCCCAGTAATTATGTATAATAAGACCTCAATCTCCAAGAAATTAAATGTGTTTCATTGGATAAATCTTTTAAACATCCCTAAATCCCAGTCACCAGAAATTAGATTGTAAGCGCTTCAGGCTTGGCTTTTATTGTGCTAGAATTTATCTCCATATCCTTCAACAGCGGCAAACAATAACAGCATTGTTTATCTCTTCTCCACTTTGGAGACCACCAAATAATGCAAAGGACTACTGCTAAGGCTGCGGTCCCAGTAACTGCCACAACGCACGGCGCGGCGTGCGCTGTGCGTCTAAGCACTGCCCCTCAATGGGGCTGGACCCAGTAGTCACCTTCCCGCTGAAGGTGCAGCTGCGCCCTACTGCAAGGTTTTTTACAACTCAATGAAATTGAGTTTAGACCTTGCGACAGAGGCGTGGCCACACCCCCACCGGCGGTTCACCCAATGAGGGCGAACCAGCCGCGTCACGTGATGGCCATGCCCCCGCAAATCCCTGACCACGCCCCCTCCCGTCGCAAGCTCCCTCTCCTAAAAAGACCACAGATCGCAGTTCGCGCTGTGCACGCGCCGCCCCCCCCCCCGCGCGTGTCACAGTGATGACTGGGACCGCAGCCTAAGGTCTGGTCCCCGCCGGCTATGAGGGGGGGCCGCAGCACTGGGGCGAGAGTTGCTCTTGCTCTCAATAAAATTGAGAGCAGGACTCGCGACGGAGCGCTAAGCCAAGCCCCCCGGCGGTTCAGCCAATGAGGGCGAACCTGCCGGGTGACATCATGGCTGCGCCCCCATCACTCCCCCGCCACGCTCCCTCCCGGTCTCTCTTCCTGCAGCTCACTGCAGACCGGGGAATCGGCTGCACGCGCCGCCAGTCTCACGGGCGCGCGTGTAGCGGAAGTACTGGGGCCTCAGCCTAAGGCTAAGGCCCCGCTCCCAGAGTCAGCGCACCCGCACTGCTGACAGGCGGTGCGCTGAGATACACAGACCGCGATATGCGGTCTGTAGGGAGCGGGAGCCGGAGCGGGAGGTGGGCGGGAGGTGGGAGGTTTGACAGGGAGGGGGGGCGTGGCTTGAGCGGAGGGACCCGCTACTCTCCCTTCCCTCCCTCCACGGACTGCAGGAGGGAGCTGCTACTCTCCCCCCACTCCCTCCACGGGCTGCAGGAGGGACCCGCTACTCTCCCCCCCCTCCCCGGACTGCAGGAGGGAGCTGCTACTCTCCCCCCCCTCCCTCCACGGGCTGCAGGAGGGACCCGCTACTCTCCCCCCCCCCCTCCCTCCACGGCCCGGGCTGGAGCACTCATACATACATACACACATACACACACACACACACACGCAGGCAGACAGGCACGCACTCAGACACACACAGACACACACACACACACAGAGACAGGCATGCACGCACTCAGACACGCACTCAGACACACACACAGACAGGCACTCACCTGCTTTCACTCCACACTCCTCCCCGCTCCCCGAAGCCTCTCCTCCTCCCGCAGCCTCCCCTCCCCATTGGCTCACAGCCACACCACGTGACGCGTCAACGCTAGGAAACACCATTCTGTTGTGTCTCCTAGCGGCTGACGCGCCACAGCGTGTAGTCAGCTGTGCAGCCAGTGGGGACCGGGACCAGCTCGCGAGGATTCCCCTGCTGGTGGGGAACTCGCTACATTGCCGCCCGCGCCAACGAGCGCAGCGGGACCGAGGCCTTAGGGATTAATTCAACCCATTAGGCAGCTGTCCAAATGCTGAACTGTAAATGGAGAACTTGTGGAAAGCCCTTTGGAAGTGAACACAATATAAATCTTGTATATGTGATGAAATATGTTATGTCATATATAGAAACACACACATATATGTATATCATCATCATCATCATTTTCTTCAGCCCTTATCGGTCTAGTGCTGTATGACCCCCCCCCCCCCCCCATGATTTTACAGCTACTGCAGTTGTAAGCCTCTCCTCCACTTTGCTTTAATAAAAAATTCTGCTTTCACACACTGTTGCAGGGTACATGCCACTACACACACGGGTTCTTTGGATAAGGCTTATTTATTTGAGCCTTAAAACATACATCACACCAAAAACAAATAGCTTCTCATCAGCAAACAAAAGAGAAATAGCTTTTTCTTCAGCAGAAAAACAAAGTAACTTCTTTTTAGCAGACAGAGCAAAATAGGTTCTCTTTAGCAGACAAAATAAAAATAAGGCAGCTACTCTTTTGTATGTAGGAGACCGACAGTTCATCACATAAGTACTTTGCAACACAGACCTTACAGCAGTAATCTCTTCAACACTTTCAGTCCTATCTCCTCACCAGCCAGGCATGTGTGCACATCCTGGGGTTTTTAATACACCTTTATTAGGCAGCTGGGATTCAACTAATTGCCATGAGCTTCCCAGCTGAAGTTAACCTCATCACTGCTGCACTGCAGACTAAACATATGTCTGCCAGGCATATAGCTGGTGGCTTTTATTTACCCTGTCACATTCCTCCCCTGTTAGTGTGTGGCTGGGGCTACGCACGGCTGAAGCCCGACCATCTACCCCTTCTCTAGAAAAGAAATCAGCATTTGCGTTCTCTTTTCCCGGCCTATGCTGAATCTCAAATGAGAATGGTTGGAGGGCCATATACCACCTAGTTAACCTAGCATTGGAATCTGTCATACTATTTAACCACTTCAGTGGAGCATGGTCCGTCACCAGAGTAAAATGGACTCCTGCCAGGTAATGCCTTAAAGCCTCAATTGCCAACTTTACTGCGAGGCACTCCTTCTCAATCACTGAGTAGTTTTTTTCCCTCGGGAACAATTTCCTACTCAGGAAAAGGATGGGGTGTTCAACTCCCTCAAACTGTTGTGACAACACTGCCCCTAGCCCTATCTCTGATGCATCGGTTTGCACTACAAAACGCCTGTTGAAGTCTGGGCTACTAAGGACGGGACCCTCTGATAGACACCTTTTTATATCCTCAAAGGCTCTCTGACACTCCCTTGACCATACCACTTGTGTAGGGGCACACTTTTTTGAGAGTTCCGTTAAAGGGGCTGCCACTTCCGAGTAGTTGGGGATGAACCGCCGGTAGTATCCTGCTAAACCCAGCAGAGAGCGTACCTGCGTTTTTGTTTGGGGGGTCGGAACTTCTTTCAAGGCAACTACCTTGTCGGCTAGTGGCCTTACTTTTCCATCTCCCACTGCATACCCTAAGTATTTGGTTTCCGCCTTACCCAAGGCACATTTCTTAGGGTTGGCTGTGAGCCCTGCCTCTCTTAGAGATTTGAGGACCGCTTTCAGCCTATTTAGATGGGCTCGCCAGTGTTTACTATAAATGACAATGTCATCTAGGTAGGCCGCGGCATAATTCCTATGGGGTCTCAGCACCTTATCCATGAGTCTCTGAAATGTGGCTGGGGCTCCATGCAGTCCAAATGGCATTGTCAAAAACTGGTATAAACCCATGGGAGTGGCAAAGGCTGTTTTGCACTTGGACTTTTCCTCTA
The DNA here is from genome assembly GCF_040206685.1 of Ascaphus truei. Classification (NCBI taxonomy): domain Eukaryota; kingdom Metazoa; phylum Chordata; class Amphibia; order Anura; family Ascaphidae; genus Ascaphus; species Ascaphus truei. The sequence goes on along the minus strand of NC_134485.1, from coordinate 323,878,424 downwards.
AGGGTATTTGCCAGTATCCTTTTGTTAAGTCCAGCGTGGATATATATTCCGCGTTACCAAGGGTGTCAATTAACTCGTCCACCCTTGGCATCCGATATGCGTCAACCTTGGATACCGCATTGACCTTTCGGAGGTCCACACAAAATCTTACCTTCCCATCAGGTTTAGGGACCATAACTAGTGGACTACACCACTCACTGTATGATTCCTCAATCACTCCTAAGTGTAACATTTCTTGTACCTCCTTCTCTACCAGGGCCCTACGACTTTCAGGCAACCTATAAGGACGGGAACGTACTTTACCCCAGGTGCTGTCTCGATCGCATGTGAAATTAAGTTAGTTTGCCCTGGTAAATCAGAAAAAACATCATGGAATTGTGTAATTATTGCTAACAAGTCCCCTTTTTGTTCAGAGGACAACTGTTTACCCATTTGGATTTTATTGTCACTCACGAAGTTCTCCCGTGGAGGCTGAGGACCCAAGTCTGTTTCCTCCTCCATCGGGTGGATGAAAAGAGACCGCTGCATCTTCCAGGGTTTCAGCAAGTTCACATGGTAAATTTGTTTACCCTTCCTGGATCCTGGTTGAGTGATCTCGTAATCCACATCACCCATGCGGCGGAGTACTTCGAATGGGCCCTGCCATTTGGCCAGGAGTTTACTCTCGCAACTGGGTAATAATAACATCACCTGGTCTCCCGGGTGAAACACTCTCATGCGAGCATTCTGATTGTAATGTCTCTCCTGACTGTCCTGGGCTGATCTAAGATTCTCCCTAGCAATAGGATACCCCGGGGTTGGCGGCCATACAGCAGTTCAAATGGAGAGAATCCCATGGAGGCCTGGGGAACTTCCCGCACTGCAAACAGCAGAAAAGGGAGAAGTTCATCCCAGGCTCTCTTCTCTGAATCTACAAATTTCCTCAGCATCCCTTTTAGAGTTCAGTTAAATCTTTCCACCAATCCGTCAGTCTGTGGATGGTAGACCGATGTCCGAACAGACTTGACCTCTAGTAATTTTTTGAGACATCCTGCATCAGTTTAGCCATAAAATTTGTACCTTGGTCTGTCAACATAACCTGGGGAAGTCCAACCCGTGAGAACAGCTCCAACAACTTGTTGGCTATTTGCTTAGCTGTTGCTTTTCTCAGGGGGAATGCCTCAGGATATCTTGTTGCATAGTCAACTATTACAAGAATAAACCTGTGTCCTTTCGCAGAAGGTTCTAGAGGTCCTACCAAGTCTACCCCAATCCTCTCAAAGGGAACTGACACCAAGGGTAGAGGAACCAAAGAGGCTGATTTTTGTCCCTTCGGACTAGTTAGCTGGCACTCCGGACATGCTGCACACAATTTAGCAATATCATTATGCATCCCTGGCCAATAGAATCGGGACAAAATACGGTCCAAGGTTTTATCCCTGCCCAGATGACCACCCCAAGGGACAGTATGGGCTAGAGTGAACACAGATTTAACAAACGCCCTGGGAACCAATATCTGTCTGGTGACCTCCCCTGTTTGTGTCTGCCTATTCACCCTATACAGGATATCATTTGATAATTCAAAATGGGGGAATACTATCACCCCCTGTGCATTTAAAATCTGCTCATCAATTTTCACCACCTTGTCATACTGTCTAGCAAGGACTGGGTCTTCCCTTTGTTTCTGGCGAAAGTCAGGGAGGTACAGGTCTGGTAAATCTCCAGGGCCCATATCCCCCTCCCTCTGGCCACCCCCAGCCATCACTTGTGACCTCTGGCTACTAGAATGGTCACCTTGAGACCCAGATTTCTGCAACCAGTCCTGTTTGTCAAAGCGTCTTTGCTTCCGGGTCTTTTGAACCCGGTGTCTACTGGGAAAAAGGTCTGCTGAGAAGGGGAACAGTTTGCCAGGGTTCTCCTGAACCATAGAATAAGGCTCCTCGTGAGAGACTGGAGCCATTAGGTCCGAAAAGAAAGGCCAGTCCCGGCTGAGCACAACGGGAGCTGGGAGCCAAGGAGAGACTCCTACTTCGAGGTAGGCCTCCTGACCATTTACCTGTAGCCGGATTTTGGCCGTCGGATACCGATTTACATCACCGTCTATACATTCTATACTCCACGGGGAGTCAAAAGAACACACATTAGGTGGTAACAGTTCCTGTAAGACCAGAGTTTTCCCAGAGCCCGAATCTACAAGGGCCTGACAGTTTTTCCCCCAACCTGGGCTGGAAGTAGTCATTGCTTGTAATTTTCTCCAGTGAAGGCCGAGGCGACGGTCCTGCTGAAGGAACAATCCATCTGTGGACAGTCCACCTGCCGGTGGCCTTGTTCTCCACAGGCGGAACATGGAGAGGGTTCCCTCACAGGAGGGGCCATGGATAGCGCTCCGCTGGACCGGATACTGGATACCAGGCATCTGGTGGGTCTTATGGGCGACGTCCTCGGAAGTTCCTCTTATTTTGCGACGAGCCGACATCAGGAAGGAGATGAGGGTCTCGGCGGGGACCAGCATTTCGACTCTGCCCTTGCTGGAACGACTGCTCCTTCCGTTGGACTTGGCAGTTGCGCGTGGACGGGCCGTAGGTTCCCCATTGATCCGACCTCCCTCTTTGGGCATCCGCAGGTGCCGGTGGAGTCGGGCCTGTCGGATCTAGGACACTCGCCTGTTCCTGAGCCCCAAGGAAGTTCTCCACGAGTCGGACCGTCAAAGCTAGGGTTTCAGCCGCGTGGTGTTTTACCCACGAGCGTGCGGAAGGGGGTATTATTTGTAGGAATTGTTCCAAAACCACCTGCTCAAGAATTGCCACCTTAGTGCACTCCTCGGGTTGTATCCAGCACGTACACAAGTCCAATAACCGCTGAGCGAGGACCCGGGGTCTCATCTTAGCGGTGTACTTCATGTTCCGGAACTGCTGCCGGTAGGTCTCTGGGGTCAGACCTAAGCGATCCAGTATGGCAGCTTTCACTTGTCGGTAGTCCATTGCCTGATCTGCAGGGAGGCCCTGATATGAGGCCTGGGCTTCTCCTATGAGGAGCGGGGCCAAAGCAGTTGCCCAGCGATCTGCAGCCCAGCCCTGAGCTTCGGCAACCCTTTCAAATGTCAGTAAAAAAGCCAGTGGATCCTCGTTCGGAGCCATTTTTCTCAGGAGTATCGGGGGTTTGTTTGCAAGTTCTGGACTGGCAGACCCCTGGAATTGGGTCAGCAGCTTGGCCATCCGCTCATCCTGAGCTGTCTGCTGCTGGGTTAGGAGCTAGGTTTGCTGCTGCAGTAGTAGTTGGGCCTGCTCCTGCATTAACAGACCCTGCTGTTTGGTCTGCTCCTGCATTAACTGTCCCTGCTGTCTGGTCTGCTTGCACAGAAACTCTTTAAAAAATTCTTCCATTTTTCTCATTCTTTTGTGTGTGGCCCTTTAACTGCAGGAGCCTTTTGAAAATCCCACTTCTGACACCATATGTTGCAGGGTACATGCCACTACACACGCGGGTTCTTTGGATAAGGCTTATTTATTTGAGCCTTAAAACATACATCACACCAAAAACAAATAGCTTCTCATCAGCAAACAAAAGAAAAATAGCTTTTTCTTCAGCAGAAAAACAAAGTAACTTATTTTTAGCAGACAGAGTAAAATAGGTTCTCTTTAGCAGACAAAGCAAAAATAAGGCAGCTACTCTTTTGTATGTAGGAGACAGACAGTTCATCACATAAGTACTTTACAACACAGACCTTACAGCAGTAATCTCTTGAGCACTTTCAGTCCTATCTCATCACCAGCGAGGCATGTGTGCACATCCTGGGGTTTTTAACACACCTTGATTAGGCAGATGGGATTCAACTAGTTGCCATGAGCTTCCCAGCTGAAGTTAACCTCATCACTGCTGCACTGCAGACTAAACATATGTCTGCCAGGCATATAGCTGGTGGCTTTTATTTACCCTGTCACACACACCCATCTTACTTTTGGTCATCCTCTTTGTCTTTTTAACTTCCCTGGGAATTCAGTTGAGTACCATCTTTATCCAACTATGGTAATTTCTTCTTGTAATATCTCTGAGTCACTGTCATTTCAATTTCTTCACCATTGTGATGATGTAACAAACTTTTGTTTAATTTTTAATCCATTCATTCTTCTTCCTGTCTCTTTGGGCATACCCAGCATATATCTCTTCATACTTCTTTGAGTTGTCTAAAGCTTCTGAATTATCTTCTCATTTAGGGTCCAAGTTTCACATCCATACGTGAACACAAGCAGAACACACTTGCCAAAACCCTTCCTCTTTAAGCACAGTGGGATGATCCTTTGAAAGATTGTCTTGTTTCTTCCAAAGTCGCTCCATCCTATCTTCATTCTCCTATTGATTTCATTTAATAGGTTCCCATCTCTTGTTACTTGTCGGCCAAGGTGGACAGTCTTTGACTTCTTCTAGTACTTTTCCATTTATTTTGATCTTTGCAGAGTTGACATGTGTTGAACATCAAGTTGGTCTTTCTCAGATTCATATGGAGGCTCACTTTCTTACTTGCTTCGTGAGTTTTTAACCATGTATTTTGTCACATTGGATGTAGCATTAGGTATCTTTGTCTTTTGTTGTGTACATTTCGCCACACTCAGTAGCACTCCTTTTGACACACACACACATATATATTTGTGGTGGGTTCTGGTGTTAGAGCTCGCTGGAATTGTGTATTTGCTTTGTGAGTTCTCTGATTTGTTGCAGGAGGTATTCTGAACTTGTGGCAAAAATAATAATGCCATCTGCAAATCATAGGGGTTTTTTATTCCTTTTTCTTCCAAATTCCATGTTTTGAACAACTCTTCAAGAGTTGCTGTGGAAAGCTTTGGTGACACAGCGTCGCCCTGTCACACTGTCTTGCTGATCCTTATCTTGCTTGTATCTTCATATAATCAAATGGTTGATGTGGCATTCTCGTAAATGTTCCTTATAATATCAATGTACGTTTCTGTAAAACGTTGTCTTCATAATACATCATTTAAAACCGCTGAGGTGTCGACAGAATTAAATGCTTTTTCGTAATTTACAAATCTTAAAATGAGTGGTAGATGGTATTCATTACTTTGGCAAATAACTTCTTGTATGACTTGGATGTGGCCCTCTGTGTTTCAAAGGATCCAAAATAAACTACAGGACCCCATCACCATTTTAATGTTCTGCCGCACTGTCACAAGTTAACATCTTGTATACAGAGATCTAACGACAAAAGAAACAGCGCAAAAAACCTCATAGTGTAGTATATAAAATTATATTGTGATAAAACAGTTGAGAATTGCACATACATCAGATTAAAAATTACTAGCAGGACATGTATATGGACATGTTACCAATCAGCAACAGATGGTGGGTTAGTAATAATCACCGGATGGAATCTCCTCTCGCGTCTCCCATGAGTAGTCCCAGCACCGCTCCACTCGTCCAGATGGAAGTCAGCTGCCGCACCGCGTGGACACAGCAACCAGATGGAAGTTAGCTGCCCGCACGGCATGGACACAGCAACTGCTGCGGGGAAGCAGACTCTCTCTCCCTGGCTTTCTGGCTTTCTGGCATCGGTTAGCGTGCACGGCGTCCACTGGGTGCGCGCATCAGTGACATCATCAAGTGGCGCCGGTAGTTATGCAGTCTCGGCCAGCCAAAGGAGCAACGGGGACAATGGAGATAAAAACGAATGGCAGATAGGGTAAATCCACAGCAGGTAGTGCTAGGAATGCGCCCTCTTTATCCAATGCGTTTCGTACATGTGGTGTACTTCGTCAGGGATCCGAGAGATCAGAGATCTACACTGACCTTTCTGCCACAATAGGTAACATAGTGCCCCTAAAGGGAAGCTCAGTAAATGTGACTGCAGAGTATGTAACTTACAAGAGCCATAAATGAATTAAAAATAAATAACGGTGTCCCAGGAGCCTTTTTATGTATATTAAAAAAATGTAAAAAGCCCTTTCCACAAGGGAAGTTTACAAAGCGGGATCCGTTAACCTTTAAAATGTTCCATCTAAATTATGCTAGCATCTAACAGAGAATCATACTTACCTACTGTATCTTCCACAACAGTAAGAGAGAGACTTTTTTTTTTTTAAAGAAGGGAAGCTGACTGGTGAGAATAAAATAATATATACCTGTCTGCTGCAGGTGAGAAGAGAAAGCACATTATTGAAGAGAGGTTCAGGGAGCATGATAATGAAGGCCATTATACATTGAGTGACACAGTTTAGACAGTAGTAGAATTGAACTATATAGAATACAGTGGAACAAACGCTGCTTATGTTTAAAAAACAAACAATATATCTGGAGAAAAACACACAATCCAAAGAACATATTGTAGAGTACTACAGTATATGGTACCAAAAGAATCATAGGTAATGGATATATAGTCCTTTCTATGGGTAAATGTAAATATTGAGAATGTGGAGTAAGAATGACTCTAAGTACCACATATGGTAATAATTCATTTATTGTTTGACAACACCCTGAATTATTAAAAATACTTGTTCATAGCTCTATCCACATATGGGCATATCCAAAACCTGGATGAACTTCTTGTGAGAATCTATATTCATTATTCATTCATTAAGAGTTGGTGCTGTAAATCTGATTGTCGTAAGGTATTATATTGGATTGAAGGGTATAATATTAAATGCATGTTGATCTCCACAAAAAAAAACATTCCTTCCCGTTACCCTGATTTTTAAGATAAATTATAAGTCACTATGGTGGTTTTTTTTTTCATTTTTGGGTGCTGAGACTATGCTTCTCACATATATAATGAATTGAATAATGTTAATACAAGAAGTGAGAATGATGTGAACCAATGACCTCAGCTGTGACTTCATTAAGAGAGAGAGGGCAGGATCTCAGAGGGAACCACTGTATATAAAATTCCCCTTCACTTTTACTTTTGACACCTGTATGTGTTGCTACCTGAAGAAGGGATTTCCCCGAAACGTTGTACACTATTTCTGCATCATTAAAAGAACTTGAAATGTCTATTTCACTGGTCTCAAAGTTATTGAGTACAACAGGCTCCTGTTCTTTATTGAAGTCCAGTGTGTTGTATCCACTGCCAAGTCCTGTTTGCTCTCTAGGCTGGGCAAAGTCTGGGGTCTGTTGCTGCCGATTTAGTGAGTATTTTCATTAAAATCTTGTAAGTGATTGGAAGTAAACTGATTGGTCTGTAATTCTTGAGGTTTTCTTTGTCTCCTTAGGATATCTATGGCATTACTCCATTGGTGTGGCATTTTCCTGTTCTTCGCGCAGCATGTAAAGAGTTTTGCAAGGATATTTTTCTACTTCTTCTACTTCTTCCCCAGCTTCTTCCAAGATTTCCGTTGCAGTTCCATTTTCGTTACTCAAGGGAGAAGGGTAGGGAAAGTGGCTCCTGCAGCAGTCTAAGATAGGAATGAAAGGCGCCTGCGGCTATTGGAATTGGAGAACACAGAACTTGTCAAGACAAGAGAAAAGGCCCCTGTAACTAGCACTCTTCCAAATGATTAATGAATGATTTACAATATCACCTTTATTGGGTATGTCAATAAAATAGTATAAGCAGAGATTCCAATATATAACCTAAGCTTACACCTAGTGCATAAAGCTGTATATGTGTATACAAATTTGTCTCTAACAAATATGATATGGGACAGCTGAGGATATGCGATCCTTTACCTCGGCAAATATTTGCAATGTTTCTCTGATTTTAGGCATCGCAGATCTTGCTAGGCATACTTTGGTATAGCTATTGGGAAAGAGGTGGGGTCGGGAAAGGGAAGGTCCTTCCCCTGCTCAGCTTGTTCCGTATAGGGTGGGTAATGAAGTCGGTACGGTGCTACTGTATGGCTGGGATATGAAGCTGACAAGAAACAAGAGAGAAAGAACCCAGCTTAGGGAGCCCTCGGATACCAAAAGGTGAGTATATGAGTTATAATTAAAAAATAACTTTCAATTTGATCCAAGTTAAAATAAAGTGTATAATGTGACTAACAAAATGACAGACAATAGGACCGATAATGTTGCCGAGTAAAGGGTGTATCCAAACGTTAAACGCTCTTTATTTATAGGGTGATTTTCCTCACACTATCAGTGCAACTGACTCGATAGTCTTATTATTGTAGCGTAGCAAGGGCCGCACGTTAACCCCTCTCAATATGGAGGGAAATGGCAATCATGTCTACAAATAGACTATGGGCGGTATAGCCTAGTCCAGGAAATATCAACTCTGTCAACTAGGGACATGTGTCCACATATTAAGTAGTTCAAAGGGGCATATATTCATACCCTATTATTTTTGTTTGTTCGTTTAGTTTGTCATCCTATTTTATTGACATACCCAATAAAGGTTATATTTTAAATCATTCATTTATCATTTGGAAGAGTGCTAGTTACAGGGGCCTTTCCTCTTGTCTTGACAAGTTCTGTGTTCTCCGTAGTTCCATTCTCCCCAGGAGCCTTTCCATTTTTTTTTGTAGTTCTTGAGGTTTTCTTCGTCTCTTTTCATGTGGATGAGGATAACTATGGCATTTAATTTTCCTGTTCTTAATATATATACGTGTGTGTGTATATATATACAGTATATATATGTGTGTGTGTATGTATATATATATATATATTTATATATATATATATGTGTGTATGTATGTATATAATATACTAGCTGAGAGACCCCGGGATGTACCCCCCTTCACAGCTGGCTGGCCCTCACGTTCACAACTTCGTTCCTCTTCCCAGCTCCGTCGTCCTCCCCTCCTTCACAGCTGCAGTCTCCCCTCCCTGCCCCCCACATCACTCTCGCCCCCACATCACTGTACCCCGCCTTGCACGTCACCTAACTCCCCCCCCCTTGCACGTCACATCACTCTCCCCCCTTGCACATCACCTGACTCTTCCCCCCCCTGCACCTCACATCACTCCCCCCCTTGCACCTCACATTCCCCCCCTACCCCTGAGGAAGTCGCATGTCGCATGTCGCGACGAAACGCGTAGGGCAAAGTTAAGGACTCTCTAACTTATTGTGGACCTTTACACCTCACTCCGAATACACTACCAGTATTGAAGATACATATCAATATCTTCCTGTGACCATTTGGGTATGGTACACTGTATGCTGTAAATTCTATACTTCCGGGACTGGTATCGCGAGACTTCAACCAGGAAGTGAATCACTGTGGACGCACACTCTTGGCTCCATGGCGGAGGGCCGGCGGTATCCTTACACGTGCACCTGGTGTATGTGACGGAGTAACGGGTGAAGTTCTTGTTACATTGAGATCCTTGCTTGTTAGAATTTTAATATTATGAGTGGCCGTAATCTGGGTATTGGGCAACCAATAAATTTTTTATCTACAGTATTATGCTATGGGAGCCGCGCTGTCTTCTTGTTTTGTAGTATGAAGAAGAAATTGGTTATTTCTGAAGACTGGCAGCGGCGTCCCTACAGCACTGGTTCCAGCTCCATCTGCTTCTGGGATCGGTTGTGGGGCATTTCACTTCTTCCTTCTTTGTATTCCCCGGTCTGTTTGTCTTTTTTGTTTGTGTTTGTGTTTTGTGTAGTTTGTCATTGTGGCCACGTAGGCAATATTGTCATCATTATATCATATTTTATCCAATGAGATTAGCGTTACAACCAAAGGAAACAGGTTTTTGGGGGTGCTAAAAGACATTTATATGACCCAAATTATTGAGGAACCAACCAGGAGAGGGACAGTACTGGATTTGGTCATATCAAACAATGTAGAAGTAATAACAAATATTCAAGTCCTGGAACATTTGGGTAACAGTGATCATAACATGGTCTCATTTTGAATAAATTATCAAAAAATAGATTTCTTGGGTTCAACAAAGACCTTAAACTTTAGTAAGGCAGATTTTAATAAACTGAGGTCTAATCTAGTAGTAATACACTGGGATGATGTTTTTGCAGGGAAAAATGTAGAAGATAAATGAATAGTGTCTACCCTTGGGTAATAGGTATAAAAGAAATAAGTCAAAACCAATGTGGCTAAATAAACAGGTAGGGGAGGAAATGGACAAGAAGAGGAAGGCGTTTAGATTCTTTAAGTCAGAAGGGACGGAGACATCGTATCAGAATTATAAGGAATGTAACAAAAATTGCTAAAGGGCAATCAAATTAGCAAAAATGGATAATGGATAATGAAAAAAGGATTGCAATAGAAAGTAAGGTCAACCCTAAAAAGTTCTTTAAGTACCTTAATAACAAAAAAATGAGAAAAGAAAATATAGGACCCTTTCAGTGTGAGATGGGTAGGCACATAATTGGAGATAAGGAAAAAGCTGAGGTATTAAACAAATTGTTTGCCTCTGTGTTTACTAGGGAAGAATCAAGTTCAATAGTAGTGCCGCAGGAGGAAGCCACAACCTCCATATTAATGAACAATTGGTTAACTGAGGAAGAAATTCGTAAGCGACTTGAAAAATTAAAGTAAATAAGGCACCTGGCCCCGATGGCATACATCCAAGAGTTCTCAAGGAGTTAAGCTCAGTAATAGCCAAACCATTATATTTAATATTCCAGGACTCCATTTCCACAGGCTCAGTACTACAAGATTGGCGTAAAGCAGATGTGGTGCCTATATTTAAAAAGGGAGCTAGATCACAACCGGGAAATTACAGACCTGTAAGCCTGACTTCAATAGTAGGGAAACTACTTGAAGGTTTAATACGGGATAATATTCAGGAATACCTAATGGAAAACAAAATTATTAGTAATAGTCAGCATGGATTTCTGAAGGATAGATCTTGCCAAACTAACCTTATTTGTTTCTTTGAGGAGATAAGTAGGAATTTAGACCAGGGTAATGCAGTTGATGTGGTCTACTTAGATTTTGCAAAGGCTTTTGATACGGTTTCACACAAGAGGTTGGTGTACAAAATAAAGCAAATTGGACTTAGTAATAATATATGCACCTGGATTGAAAACTGGTTAAAGGACAGACAACAGAGGGTTGTCATAAATGGAACTTTTTCAGGTTGGGCTAAAGTCGTGAGTGGAGTACCTCAGGGATCGGTACTGGGACCACTGCTTTTTAACTTGTTTATTAATGACCTTGAGGTTGGGATCGAGAGCAAAGTCTCCATCTTTGCTGATGATACTAAATTGTGTAAGGTAATAGAATCAGAGCAGGATGTCATTTCTCTTCAGAAGGACTTGGAAAGACTGGAAACGTGGGCAGGTAAATGGCAAATGAGGTTAATACAGATAAATGTAAGGTTATGCATTTGGGATGCAAGAATAAAAAGGTGACTTACAAATTAAATGGAGATATATTGGGGGAATCCTTGATGGAGAAGGATTTAGGAGTGCTTGTAGACTGCAGGCTTAGCAATAGTGCCCAATGTCATGCAGTAGCTGCAAAGGCAAACAAGATCTTATCTTGCATCAAACAGGCAATGGATGGAAGGGAAGTAAACATAATTATGCCCCTTTACAAAGCACTAGTAAGACCACACCTTGAGAATGGAGTACAATTTTGGGCACCAATCCTAAGAAAAGACATTATGGAACTAGAGAGAGTGCAGAGAAGAGCCACCAAATTAATAAAGGGATGGACAATCTAACTTATGAGGAGAGGCTAGCTAAATTAGATTTATTTACATTAAAAAAGAGGCGTCTAAGAGGGGATATGATAACTATATATAAATATATTCGGGGACAATACAAGGAGCTTTCAAAAGAACTATTCATGCCACGGGCAGTACTAAGGACTCGGGGCCATCCCTTAAGGTTGGAAGAAAGGAAATTTCACCAGTAACAAAGGAAAGGGTTCTTTACTGTAAGGGCAGTTAAAATGTGGAATTCATTACCCATGGAGACTGTGATGGCAGATACAATAGATTTGTTCAAAAAAAGGTTGGACATATTTTTAGATGGGAAAGGTTTACAGGGATATACCAAATAAGTATACATGGGAAGGATGTTGATCTAGGGATTAATCCGATTGCCAATTCTTGGAGTCAGGAAGGAATTAATTTTTCCCCTTAATGGGGTTTTTTGTTTGCCTTCCTCTGGATCAATAAGTAAGTATAGATATAGGATAAAGTATCTGTTGTCTAAATTTAGCATAGGTTGAACTTGATGGACCTATGTCTTTTTTCAACCACATCTACTATGTAACTATGTAACTATGGTACCATATACCCACGTACCCGAGTGAGCACAGCATAATATCTTTTTACATATATATATATATATATATATATATATATATATATATATATATATATATATATATATATATATAACGGAAATAGCCATGTTAGTCCAGTTGCGATAGTGCAGAGTAAATGAGCTCTTCAGTATTAGGTGATACCTTTATTATTTGGACTAACAATTTATGTCATAGGACAAGCTTTCGAGAGTTTTCCTTTCTTCCTCAGGTCGGCAATACTTGTTTACAAAGGAATCTATGGCTAAAACAGAGGTTTGGAAAGCAGAACAAAACAGAGATTTAGATAAGGTGGGGTGACAAAGGGATGTTTGAAGAAATTGGACAGGTAATAAAACGGTGACAAGTAACAGCATGGAGGGGGAAGGGGACGCTGGGGGGGGGAGGGAGGAAGTTGTGGATAAGAACATTGGCGGAGATGCAGACAGACAGGATAATTACAAACAATTGTGATAGTGTGTGAGAAACCCCATATCCGCATATTGGGGGCTATGCACTAAGCTCAATGGGTTTGCGTTCTGATGTTCAAAAAAAGCACGTTCGTTAAAAAGTGAGGCCGGGGACACGATTCACTAAGGCCTTGAGCCCATTTTTTAACGTACCGTACACGGTATCATATTGCCTATAGATATATATATATATATATATATATATATATATATATATATATATATATATATATATATATATACTCAGAATCTCAGTTTACATGAACTTATCAAGTTTTCTTTTCTGTGGCTTATGTAGCATCCATCACATTAAATGTGTATAAAATTCTCATTACACACCACTCCATTACATCTACATAAGGTATCTGATTATGTTAGTGACATGCCGTGTGGGAGTTATTTACTAATGATATTTCCCGTAATGTCTGCGTCATCCATTTCATACATGCGATACAAATTACTTTGTGGATTTACACCAATTATGTCCTGGCAGGTTTATTGGGACAGCAACATAAAAAGAAAAAAAATACAAACTTTTGATAAAGAACACTTTTGAGCATGTTTACATGTCTGAGACAGGTCTCCAAACCTATCTTAGCCCAATGTGCCACAGCGTACGGTGCTTCCTTCCACTGCAGCAAATTATTTGAGGTAATTATATGAGCACTCTGGGCACCATTTTATTTCTTATCCACCTTAACATGGGTCCCTATAAACTTATGCATGCTGCATTACAAAGCTTTTATAGTAGGGGCTTTTCTGTTCTGATTGCGGACGTCCCGTTCGTGGAGTTTACAAGCTTGGTGTGTTAGGATCTATATGATCGTATTTTTATTGTAAGTTGTGTACTTTTTAATATATGCCTATATAAATTGATATTTTTGCACTTTTTAGTGATCATTTCTCTTCTTTTGCGCCCCCATTCTTTTTGTTTAAACTTTTAAAGCAATGCCTCAGTTATAAAAGTGAATAACCAGTAAAAAATACTCACAGGCAGCAGCTGGTTTAACCTTTTAGGTCTTTTCAGCATGAGGATGGTTACTGGTTTTGTTAATGTGAAGCTGGTCATTGCTACAAACCAGGTACACAAGTAATGTATGGTGAGTAAACAAGTGACAGAAATTCTCCACCGTACAGCGCTCTGTAAAGATTTAAAAAAAGCACTGTATGATCACTTTGACGTCTCAGAGAGGCCCACACTCCTATCTTAACCTATAATCACTCCGTATGCTGTGCTTCCACTGCAGCAAAGGATTCTGGGTGACATGCAAATGAGTACTCACAGTGTGTCACTTTTTGCTTCTAATCCACACTAACATGGATCCCTATAAACTCCTGACTGCTATTTTACAGCTTTTCAGCACAGCCTGGGTTGAAGAATTGTGCAACCAATAAACCTACTCTCACAGACAGCTTTTTTGACCTTTTGGGTCTCATCAGTGTGTAAATGGTTACAGGCCATGCACTGTGACGCTGGTCATGACAACCTTTTGTAATATGTGCATCATGTAACTTCTTTATCTCAGTTTATTGCTACATTTAAGCCTTCCCCATATAACTCCCTGACCGTAGCATATATCCTGACATTAAAGGTGCGCTCCCTCCTAGCACCAAATGCTATATGTTTAAGGCATTTTTTAACCGGGTGACTATAAGTATATTTCAATACATCAGCTCTGTCCTTTTGACAGCAAAAACACACAAAATGTGCACAAAATGTGTATACCAATTAAAATAGTGAACTAATTACCAAATTGATATAGTAAGTAGCAAAAGTGTATTTGAAGTGAGGTGCAAAGTAGGCTAATTGACATAAGTGACAAACATATTCAAAAACAAGTGTATTAAATACATTGAATATAGCCTTCCCTTTGGGAATAATGGAGAGTCTGCTGCTATATCAAAAAGGATGACAGGATATCTAAATCTATAGAGAAGGAAACAAAGCGCAAAAAAACTCTCATAGTGTAGCATGTCAATATTTGTAATGTATAAAAAAGGTGAGGGATGCACGTACAAAAACAATATTATTAAATGCAGTGGGCTTAAAAACTGTGTATGGCCAGGATGGGTCCACGAGCTGCCGCTGCACGGTCTTAATCAGCCCTATGATGGAAACATAGCTGGGTGCGTCCCCTCTCGGTGGAGGCAATCTTCCGTCCTTTTGAGTATTGAGCAGAACATGCCCTCTTCTTCCACAGGCAAGGTTCCCATCCATTCTGCATCCTCTTCTTCTGACTTTTCCTCTGATAGGGGGTATTATAATGATTATGATAAGGTTGGAGGTGGGTGAGTAAAATGGACAGGGGTGGAGGAATCAGTTTCTAGTCAATACGTCTGATTTGTGGAGTTCCCACAGGTAAGAAAAATGTTTGGAATGAAAAAAAAACGGAAGTGTCTACTGATTCCCTTTGTTTAAAGCGGCAATATAAGTTGTTTTTTTTTATAAATGTATTTCTTATTACAGTTTTGAACCCCGTTAATTTCAGCTCCGGGGCCCCCTGCTTCCAGAGATACCTACCTTTGTAGTGGTGCCGGTTGGTATCCTTGCAAGCAGAGAAACTGTGATCCTTCATCTAATGGCGGCGTTTAAATGTCCCGCGTCACGTCGGCCAATAGGAAACCGTGACATCATCTGCAGTAGCTTCCGATTGGCCTGCGTGACCTGGACCTTTAAACTCCCCCCCTACGGTGGTATCTGTAGAAGTGGGGGGGTACCAGAACTGACCTGAACAGGGTTCAGCTTCGAAGTCCCCCTGCTTCAAACTTGTAATTAAAAATATATATATTTGAAAGTTAACCTGTATTGCT
This sequence comes from Ascaphus truei, assembly GCF_040206685.1. Lineage (NCBI taxonomy): Eukaryota > Metazoa > Chordata > Amphibia > Anura > Ascaphidae > Ascaphus > Ascaphus truei. The sequence goes on along the minus strand of NC_134485.1, from coordinate 323,862,997 downwards.
GCTTTAATGAAGCCAGTTACATCACTAAATTGTTTCCTGTGGGATAAATAGAATGGCCATTAAAATAGAAGCATTTCAAATTTCTTGAAGTATGTCAATTTAACACATACTGTACACATTGCTAGTATAAGACTTTCATACACACAGGTGTTAAAAAAGGCACAAGTGCCGGTACATTGTTTGACATTTTGCTCATATTTTCCCAACTCAACTGAAAGTTTTTCAGTTATTTATTTTTATACCAGAAATGACTTTTGCTAAGAGGGGCTCCGTACCATTACATTGAAAGGACAAATGGTTGACAATATCAATTCTAAGAAGAATAAAAAAAGTACATTAGTAAATAGGCAGTTTTACAAAAACAATATGTTGTAAAGAAGCAACTCTGTTCAACAGAGATGTCACTTAGAGGTAGTTAGAGGATAGAACAAGAAACAAAGAAGTCCAGAGCAACATCCAATGTGACAAAAATACACAGTGAAATACCTATATATCTCTTGAAAATTGGTCATTTAGTTAACCCTTTCGCCAATGCGTATAAGCCTGCGAGCCACTTTCAAGGCATGACCATAATATCGCAGGTCCTAACACTAACTGATTAAAATCCTTATTTACTTCTATAATTAGAGGAAGGATGGTCCTGGCATTGAACCTGTCGCAACCAGCTGCATGAAAAGAAAACTTTCTTACTTGGACAGTGGGGAGGGGTGAGCTTTAAACCCTGGGTGGGAGGAGCCACTAACCTCCAAAATAGCTGAGACCAGCTGGACAAAGTTAACAAACACACAGATACCCAGCAAGCTCTCAGAAACCCCCCAAAATTTCCACAATATATATATATATGTATATAAGTTTCAAAAGGAGTGCTACTGGGCGTGGCTAATTGTATAAAACAAGAAATGACAGGTTCAATGCCAGGACCATCCTTCCTCTAATTATAGAGGTAAATAAGGATTTTAATCAGTTTGTGATAGGACCTGCGAACTGGTCAAGCCTTGAAAGTGGCTCGCAGGCTTATACGCTTTGGCCAAAGGGTTAACTAAATTACCCTTTTTCAAGAGATATATAGGTATTGCACTGTGTATTTTTGTCACATTGGATGATGCTCTGGACTTCTTTGTTTCTGGTTTTATACAATTAGCCACGCCCAGTAGCACTCCTTTTGACACATATACATACATATATATGTTGTGGGGGTTTCTGAGAGCTTGCTGGGTATCCGTGTGTTAGTTAGAGGAAAGACACTGACTGTGGGGCAATATATTATATGTAGAAGACGGGAGATTAGGACCCAGACCTACTCAGCGATGGTAAACCATAAGGACACCCTATGTGCTGCCATACACGTTACAACGAATCTATTTTTACAAATGTCTTACTGTGCCACAAAGGCCGGGAATTATCAGTGCCCCGTCTGCGCTATCCCGACCGAATCGGCGATATCTGCCATTGACTTTAATGACACTCGGCAAAAGCAGCTTATGGCTTAGCACCGCTTAATGAATACAGCCCTAGGGGAATCATACGACCATACATCCAATTTTCTGCTAAATCAGGCTGCTTTTTTTTTAACCCTTTTTCTGCCAGAGGGGCCTGCAACAGATTGCAAACCAATGCTTTGCTCGACCCACTGACAGCAAAAGAGTTGATGGGGAACCCTCATATCTGATCTGCATACTGCATGCTCCCATCTATTTAAAGTGGGTTCTGCCATTATTGCCTGGAACACCATATATTCCGCTTGGCAGAACTGCAGTGTGGCATCTTTTATCTGAATACATGCAAAGTATTATTTCGGAAATGTATTTGCATCAGGAGGTTTTTAATAAAGGAAGGATTGTCTAAAATACAGTCAGAACCTAGCTAATCTTTCTTATCCAAAAGGTTTGAACAAAGTTTACAGAAAACGTTAAAATAATAGAAATTATATATATATATATAAAATTATCCCTCCTTTAAGTAATCCTCAGTGTGTGAAACTCAGTCTCTTTGTGCAGTCCATTCGGGAAATGACTTGCTAAATGTCATTGTCCTTCTCTCAGCTGATAAATGCTGGGTTTATTTGCAGTCATTTGCTTTGGTTTTCACAGAAACCTTCATTCCCTGGTGCTCTCCTCACTCTCAGGATAGCCTTCCACTACCTGTATTATAAATCGGTTAAATATACTATGGCCTGCATTCGCTGATCAGTGCCAATCTATTCACTTCAGCGGGGGGGAAAGGTGTCTTAAGAAATAATACCATTTGGTAAATCTGTTTATTATCCTACAAAATAAAACGTAGTTCATATAAAGTTAAATAGAATGGAAACAGCATAAAATAGTCCTTTATTAAGGCAGAAGAAAAAGTGTGTAAATATGCTTGAAATTTAAGGGGCTTTCTAGTTAATGGAAATGCCAAAAATAATTCAAACACTTGTAACTGTTTTACCAAATGCCATTCACTAATAATATTCCCATAATTTGGATCAAATTGGGAGCACTGTCCCTCTGCACCGGCAGCTTCTTTATTGTATGTACATGACGAACAGGGGATTGTGCTTGTTACCATACCAATGTGCCATGATTTTTACTACAAAAGTAGAAACTGAGCTTGAGTTTAAGTACATCATATAACAGCCAATTTTACGAGTACTACAAAATGTAATCAAAATATGTTCATTTATAAGCAATTTTAGCTGGAAGAATTGCTGCTGCGTCGGGTCATCTCAATGGTTGCTATTTCTTGTCCCAGAGTTACTTGTCTGTCTCTTGCTCCTTGTTTATTGGCTCTCCCACCACCCCAAGTAAGGGCAGTGACATCGCCAAACTGGAATTAAAGCTTCATGTGATTCTGCCTGCCATGTTTTTATCTCAGACCAGGGCAGGGCAAGCCCACTCCAGTCCTCATGAGTCACCAATAGGCCAGGTATTAGGGTTAGCCCTGCTTCGGCACAGGTGGCTCTATCAGTCTGACTGAGCCACCTGTGCTGAATCAGGTATATAATTAAAACCTTCCCTGTTGGTGGCCCTTGAGGACTGGAGCTGGCCACCCCTGGACAAGGGGGATATTTAGAGGGACTATGTCACACTTAGAAATATTTGAGGAAGGGCCTACAAGAAGGTGGAGAGACGCTCTGAGTAGTTCAGGAAACTGTATTTTAGAGAAAATTGCAACTTTATACGGTACAGACTTCAAATTGTTTACATTCAGCATCAAATAGTCAAACTAGGGTATCTAAACCAGAGCTAGCTTACACAAAGGTAAAAACATGGGATGGGGTTCATTAGTATTATCTTAGTTACTGATCCCCTTACTGTGCATGTCAAACACAATTTACTAATGAGGCTAAAGTTATTTTGAGGGTCTAGATATCAGTCATCTTATTTATTTTATTTATTATAAAAATGTTTTACCAGGAAGTAATACATTGAGAGTTACCTCTCGTTTTCAAGTATGTCCTGGGCACAGAGTAAAACAAATAATACATGGTTACAAATACAGTTGCATAAGTGAACAGGGTATACATTATATACAAGACATTGCATGCACAGTTAAAGAAAATATATATTATAGGCGTATGAAACAGTTACAGACCAGATTCAAATATGAGACAGCCTTAGTTTTGAAAGAACTTAAACTGGTGGTGGATGTGAGAGTTGGTTGTTCCAGTTTTGGGGTGCACGGTAAGAGAAGGAGGAATGGACGGATTATTGTCGAGCCTTGGGACCATGCAGCACTCCTGGAGCAAAACGTGTGCAAATAAAACCATCAGATTTATCAAAGAACAGAAATTAGAGAGAAATGGGATTTTTTCCTTTGATAAATGTCTATGCACTTTCTGTGCTCCAGTTTTGCAAACAGGAGACTTTCATACATGGCCCTTTGTGTGTGTGAAACTGCACATATAGTAGTGCACGTCCTTGTGATAAAGTGCAAGAGATGCAACACAGCAAAGGTACATGTGAGTCCGCCCCACAGTCATCAAACCCGCTTTCTCTGCCAGACGAGCAAGCAACTCATTGCGCCACAGTGTTCTGGCAGAGAAGGGGTTAAGAAAGATGAATGCATAGTAAATACAGTGTAAGTAGATATAAAGACAGAAGATTGCATAACGATATAAGGGGGTACAATATATTTTACATATAGACCAACATTTTCACTAGCACTTCAAAGACAAGAATTTACAATAAAAAAAACTATCTTCTTCTGTTGATGAACAAAACAAAAATAAAAAAAAAACAATACCATATAGTGTAATGGGTTTTGGGTTTGGAGCTTGCTGGGGTGATTGTCAAGTGTATTTATGATGGTCAAGTGTATTACTACTGTGAAGCGCTATGTACATTAATGGCGCTATATAAATAAAGACATACATACATTGTGTGTTTAAATGTTAATTGGTAAGAGTTGCTGGGAGGTCTGTGACCCTTGGTTTTAAGATCACCCAGCCCACTTTTAATAGCTGGTCCTGTCATATACTTATGAATGACCAGTCTATAGAAACATACAGTATCTTCCTCCATTAGACAGACAGGTGAAGAGAACATGTTCAGGCCGTGTAGGACCTGCAGAAAGGCGTCACCGTGACGTGGCTGCAGGATTATAATGCTTTGGCCGAAGAATTTAACTAAATGACCCGTACTTATAAGAAGACAAACAGATGGTAATTGATAACTTGTCAGCTTGGATTTAGCACTGGTGCTTTTGTTATATTACATGAGGTCACTATCCCAGTAGCATTCCTATTGACACAAATATATATAGAATAGTGGGTTGTGGGTTTGGATTTTGAGCTTGCTGGGATTGTGTGTGTGTGTGTGTGTGTGTGTGTGTATATATATGTGTGTGTGTGCGTGCGTGTATATATATATATATATATATATATATATATATATATATATATATATATATATCTCCAAGAATCTTTCACCCCTTTATGTGACAGAACCCAGGCCAGATTTCCACTATTCTTTAATTGCACTTCAGCCAATGGGCAACCTTGTCATTGTGTTCATTGCCTGGGTGCATTAAGCGTTAATAAAATATGGAAAGTACAACGCGCATAAATTCAGTACATATTGCACTTTATGAACAAGACACAAATCATGAAGATAACCCTGATTTTGCTCTATAGATCAGAGGGTAAACAAGCCATTCAGAAGGGACAGGTGCTCTGAGACTGCCTCATTTGTGGGACAGATATGTAGATGCACACTTTATGTGTGACCTGCTGCTGCATTAAGCTCTGGGAGACACATCTGTCCGGGGCAGACTTTTTAATTGATTAATTGCTGATTGCGCTGGAATGAGATGGGGTTTATGATCTTTTGCTGCACCCCTAGGTGGTTCTTGCTGGATTTGTCAGCTCTTAATCAATCTCTACGGAGAGAGGGAGACAGGGAGACACAAAGAGAAAGTACTTAATTGCATAGGGATGATACATACCCAGCATATAAAACACATTCTTAAACATGACTGCAGACTCCCAGGCTGTTGGTGAGCAGAATTGGTGAGAGGATATGCAATAAAGTTAAATATCAGATTGATAAATACAATGCAAATTACATGCAGCACAAAAGGAGGTTTGAGCAAAGCTGTGATACTGTATTTGTAAGTTGTTAGAAAAGCTTTGCTTGTAACATGGTATGGTGATTATACACCCCCCCTCCTTCCTCTTGCCCTGAAAGGTACCCTGTCTATGCCAATCTGCTTTTGTCTCATGTAAATTAAGAGAGAGCTGGTTTGCAGAGGATGAGATGGGATCAGACACTCTGCCTGCAGGCAGCTCAGCTCTCAGCTTCTCCTCCTTCTTGTGGCACCAGAGGTCGCTCTGATTTCCTTAAAGACGACACGCATCTTTGCCTGGCCAGACCTCCCTTATCTCTTCCATCTGAGCAGAGTTTCTCAGGAGCTGGGAGGTGCTGCACACATCATGCCCATATGAGCTGGCATGAAAACAGGAGCCCTGAAGCAATACATTTGCAATCTAGGCTTCAGAAGAAGGATACGACTTCCAGCCCCAAGAAGCTCCTTCTCTCTCTCAACCATACCCATCAAGAGAAGAAACTCTGGGATAACTGGAGAATCCAACCCAGGACTACCTGTTAGCTTTGTCAACAGGTGGGACTGTCTGTAACAGTTACACGGGGAGGTTCCTAGCTCTGTGTGGTTAACTTGGGGAGCTTGTCGGGGATATATATATTTTCCCTTTGTGTTGGTCCCAGGGAAGTTTCCACCATTACTTCCAAAAGTGAAGAAGACTTCCTAGCCCTGGCAGCGTCCAGGCTGAGCCGCAGGAAGAGGGTGATCGGTGCGGCCATAGGGGTGGCAATGGTACTCATCCTACTTATAGCCATCCCTCTGCTGGTCAACAGCTCCAAGACCAGCGCCCACTATGAGATGCTGGGCAGCTGCAGGATGGTATGTGACCCCTACACCCCTCAGACACATGGAGCCGCTTCAGCAGAGTCCAGCCAAGAGCTGGGCTTCATCTCACCCCCGCCCCTCCTGCAGGGCACCAAGGCAGACCAGGGCAAAAAGGGCAAGTCGGGATTCAGGGGGCTTCCTGGGCCACCCGGACCCCAAGGTCCTAGGGGCCCACCTGGAGAACCAGGCAGACCGGGACCCCCTGGGCCGCCGGGTCCTGGACCAGGAGGGTACGTTTCATCCTATTACAGCCCCAAGATCGCCTTCTATTCGGGGCTGAGGAAGCCCCACGAGGGGTACGAGGTGCTGCGCTTCGATGATGTTGTGACCAATGTGGGGAACTACTATGAGCCCTCCACGGGCAAGTTCACCTGCCCCCTTCCCGGGATCTACTTCTTCGCCTACCACGTGCTGATGAGAGGTGGGGACGGGACCAGCATGTGGGCCGATCTGATGAAAAACTCACAGGTAAGGGCATCGCCCAACCCACCATCTGTGGCACCTGTATAATGTAGAGAGTGTGTGTGTGTGTGTGTGTGTGTGTCTATAGAGACACACAAATATATGCTTGACCATGCACCTCACTGTGTCAATATGATTAATTTTCCATCCTGCACCAGCATTTCAGACTGACCTTCCCAACCTGTCCCAACATGATGTACAATATGCACCCAGGCATTAATATCACCTCCCAACCTGTAACAGCATGATATATGTGCCATCATGTAGCAACCCTCCGGAATGACCTTACCAACCTGTGCCATCGTGATGTATGTGCCAGCTCCATAGAAAGAACTAACCCCCTCCCCCCACACGTGCTAACATTGTATGTGTTACAAAATATTATACGTCCCATCCCGCCCCGTCAAACCTGTGCCACCACGGGGAATGGTATGTTGCATAGGCTGTAATAAATCCTTCTCCCACTATACTGTATGCCAGGGAGGTTACCAATTTGGACTTTTCTCCATCCAAACCATTTGATACATATCCCAATACACAAGAGCACATGTGTTTGTATGTGTCCTGCAAGTGAAAATGGAAAGATAGAAAGAAAGAAAGAAAGAAAGAAAGAAAGAAAGATAGAAAGAAAGAAAGAACGTAATGATGACCACATTGAGAATTACAGACCCACCAGGGTGGTTTATATAG